>NC_067460.1:10918166-11020666 GCF_025434085.1 Hippocampus zosterae
TACACGCCCACCCTTCACTCATTGGCGGACTTCTTCGCCGCATGCCTGTTCTCACTCACGTCTGCCTTTTCTCTCTCTCTCTCTCTCCATATATGTATATATACACGCCCACCCTTCCCTGATTGGCCGACTTCTTTGCTGCATGCCTGTCCACAGTCACTTCCGCCTTTTCTCTATATAAACAGCGTGTCGGCTGACAGTCAGGTTTTGGAACTTAGCGCATACACAAGACACTTCGCATCATAAGGCGTCCTGTCCATTTTGGAGAAAATTTAAGACTTTTAATGGCGCCTTATAGTCGTGAAAATACGGTAATATACAACTGTATGTGAGTATTACTTCACCTACAATTATATTTAAAAAAACTTGGTGTGATATAATCTATATTTTTTGCATATTATTAAAACTAAAAGTGGGTTTTTGAAATAGAAAATCAACGAATTTGTACACGATGTGACTTGAAAACGCATGCTCTTCTTCAGCTGCATATCTACTAAAGCACTTTTGCAACCAGTAGTTAGCCGACCACCTAGGGGGCGAACACATGCTTAAGGCTTAACTCACACAGTGACGTTTTGAAACTGTTCCAAATTGTATACGTTGGGGTTGGGTAATTACCTCGAAAGTGATCGTTGCTAATCATCAGCGTGACCCGTGAGAGATACGTGTGGAGAAAATGCGACAGAGGCGTGGAGCTCAGGTGACATGATGACAGCAGGTTGGCTCATTAAAGTGTGAGCTGGCAAGTCCACTTTCACTGTGAGGAGGCCTCCTATAGCAGATAGGTGATGATTACTCACACCACATGTGAAAAGCGAGAAGGTTTTCACTGACGTTTGATAAAAGCGCAGGTCAAGTAAATACCGTTCCGCTTTTGGTTGTTGCCATCTGGAATTGGGAACCAGCAGATGGAGCTGTAGTGGGAAAAGAAGCTCGCCATGTGTGGTAGTTGGTAAACACTTTTCTAATGTGCACTCCCACTGGCAGGCCTGACAGTTTTTCTTTTTTTTCTCAGATTAGACAAATCATTGATTGTTCAGAATATGGCCCATTGAGCAGCATAAAAACGAATAAAATGGTATTTAAATATACAATACAATACAATACATCCTGTTTGCTCCTTTCTTTTGGGAACCTATCCTCTGTCATTTGTTGAAAAACACATGAGCCATGCTTTTTTATCTGTCATGCGATTCCTTTAACAACCTTTTAGAAGCTGAGTGCTACTTATTGCTACTGATTCGTGCGAAGGGCTACCGGTGTGATAGGCACTTCTGAAATAACAAATTGATTAGATGAAATAACAAATTGACTAATGACCGAAACACTGCAACTGAAAACAAAACTCACCTCATCCATCGTAATTTTAGTGTTAAAATGTTATGGAGGAATACTGTACACAACCTGCTGTGATATGACGTGTTACGTAATTGTGTCATACTGCAGTTAGTTGTCTATAGATATGTGTCCTATTTGTTTATATTTGGCTTTGTTGCCTCTTGCCTGCTTGCAAATGAGAATATATTCATCGCCTCCCCTGAATAAATGTAGGTTAGATGAAATAAATGAAGATGTATTTGAAATGATATTAAGATGGTATATGTTTTTATTTTCAAACACTATTGCTCTTGACTGTTGAACGGTGTCTTCCACTTCAGCCGCCATTCACGGGAGGGCATTTCAATTCAAAAAGGATCCTCACAGAACATCTGCAGTCCTCGGAGTGTATTTCAAACACTTGAGATAATATGGTGTGAAGTGAGATCAACTTTCGAGATGAACCCTAGTTGATGTTTTCCCCCTCATCACGTCTCCACCAATGTGTTTTAATTTCCTGGCCGGTTGAAAACTTTCACTTCAGAATTCTCCGTAAATCCGTACGCACTCTCGGGAGCAAATTAGCCACCGTCGGAATGAGTTCTTCTGAATCGGATGTGGGTGGATTGCAGGATTAATGGAATGGCAGATAAACAAGCGGAATTTGGGAGCAGCGTGGATGCCCGTGCTTCACATTACCTTCTCCCCGGAGCGTCACGGCTCGGCCTTGAGGACACGCTAAGTTTCAATGGCAAAAGGGCAGATGTCCACGTGCTGGTGCAGCTGAATTGCTTTGCTCAGCACACAAAAGACAACGTCTCAGTGGACAAAGAATTCAGGAAAGGAGAAGGGGTGGCAGGTGGGGGCTGTCAGAATAACGTTGAGCACACCTGGGATTACTGTCAACCGCTGGATGGTCTCCTTTGAGCTCCCACTCCTCATCCCTTCCCATCTACGCCATTGACAATCACCTTTAAACTCCAATTAGTCATTTCATGAGAAATTCATGAATAAGAATTTAAAAAAAAACTGAAACAGGGCTCACAGGTTGTTTATCGGTTCCATCTCATTATCACCCACTAATGACTGCTTTGCATGTTATTTCCACACCAATGGATGGCAGAGGTGGCAAGAAGATTCTGATAAAGAATTGTGAAAAAAGGGACACGCATCAGAAATGCTTTATTTGTTCACCTATACAGTACTGTACACCCAAAATATTCGCAGGGGAAAAGGATGAAGAGCATAAAACGCGAGTAATTGACCCCACCCCCATAAAATATTCATAATTGCCCATATTAATGTCCGAAATGTATTTCCACATAGCTGAAATGGCTCCTACCCAGACGGTAAATGACTCTTAATAACACATTTTTATACCGCTACCCTATTGACAATGTTACAATATTCATTAAAAAAAGGCCTGTATAGTTCATGAAGGTTTTATCAGTGTGACGGTTTGAACCAGGAACATTTCTATTTCCATTATTTTCCATGGGAAACAACCAAACTGGACCAGCATCACTGCAAAGATTTTGCTCAACCTTCAAGGTTCCACTTGTCACTAAGCCAATGCGATTTGCTCTTGAATCTCTTTTCGTGCAAATGTAATGTTGAGATGCGTGGCCATGTCTCGCAGTGCATTATCTGTAAGCAAGAGCAATGTTTTTTTTTTTTTTCTCTAGCATGAGTCAATGTCAGACATGCAATTATTGGAGATCCTCTTCAGTAGATTACTTTTGACGTCATGCGCTCCAGGTGAGCTCTTCAGACTACCAATACATTAATTTGGTGACAATTGTGCATTGCTTCATTGTTATAGAAAGAAAACATTCCCTCCCCCCAGTTGTCTTTTTTTTTTTGTGGCGGGGGGTTGTTTTGATTAGCTTAATCTTTTTAAACTGCTATATTATGTAACAAGGCCCTGAAATTCAACCCCACCCCATGCTGATTTGCTTCTCATTTTTCAGGCGGCTTATAGACAGCTTCAGGATATTGCTTTTGGGGTTTATATTTTTGCTCGGCTCTCTACATTATCCTCCTCTTGCGATGCCTCTGTCACTGGTCCGAAACACAATGGCGAGTTGACACAGAGTGACACTGAGAGGATTAGACAAGCTGGGAATCTATTCTCCTTAAATAGAAGGCTCGTTGGGCCTCGACAGCGGCTGGGAGGTTGCAACATAGTTAAATGACAGATGGGCGTTTATTGCTCTTGTGCAAATTCATGTCATCGTACTTAATCACTCGCCTGTTCTGGGCCCGCGTCTCACTTCTCCGGCGAAGCGGCTGTTTGTCCTTTGTTAATGAGCGCATACCTGCTGTTTTTACGACCGCCATCTTTTACCGTGTTATCGTAAATACTTGACGCCTGCGAGTCATATCTGCACCATGTGAGGAGAAGAAAAGAACTCTTAAAAGTGGGGGGTGAGGAGGCGCTGGCCCCAAACTTCTACCTGGTGGGTAGGGGGGGGGTCTTTCAACCCAAATCAAAATACAGTATGCTGTTGTTAGTATACAAACCAAAATGCTCACCCTGTGCAACTAAGCTTAGCTAGCAAAGCTCAGAAGGCCAGCTACTGTACATGACCGTGGTTACAATTTTTACCCATCGCGGAATGGTGATGACAGCTGTAATTTTCATATATTTCCTAATATATGCCTTTCAGTGTGTTGGGCTGCACTGCTTATTTACTATACATGTACAACCACCCACCCCCAAAGTCTTTTCAGATTTGATATAAAATCGTGCAGGTTGTCTTTTTTCCACTTAGGTTCGGCTTTGCAACACTCCTTGTCAGGTTGGTCCAATTTGACACTCAGGAATAACCAAAAGGAGGAGACAGGAGACTCGATTCTGGTATCAGGAGGGAACGAGGAGAAGCGTTCGGTTTCAGTTCTCGGCACGTAACCCTAACGATCTCCCCCTTCACCTCCTCATTTATTGGGAAAGCTACCACATAGGTGTGTCCAACCTAAAGGGTGGGGGCTGTTGAACACACACTGAACTTGTTTGACTATGTGTGTGTATGTGAGTGCAATTTACGTACATGTGTGCAAATGTCACATAAACATCACGTTGGAGCTGGTGTTGATGTCTCCATTCACTGTTCACCCTTGCTCACTGTTTAATCTTAACAGTTATCTCTTCCCAACCACGTCCTCGGAAACCTTTCACACAGTACAGCAAGCAAAAGTGAGCATATAATGAAGAATATATAATGATTATAGATGTGAGCAAATAATAAAGGATATATCTTTATTGAAAGCATAAGCGTTCTTCATTGCAGGCAAAGCCAACTAATGATTGCAAGCATAAGCATTCTTCTTTGCAAGCAAAATCAAACTATCATGACAGGCAGAAGCATTCTTCTTCGCGAGCATAAATTGACGACGTGAGAATCAATCGAATAATACGCGAATGTATGATTACTAAAAAATAATAAATCCAACACTCCTGCTAAGATGCGTGAGTCCTGTCTTGAAACCAAGGCTCGCGTCTAGACATAGGCATTGATAAATAAATACAATATATTGTACATATTAGAGCAGACCCCAAGATACTTGAACTCCTCCACTTGGGGTAAGACGTTGTATCGGTCTGTCGTGGTGAAGAAGGAGCTGAGCCAAAGGGCGAAGCTCTCAATTTACCGGTCGATCTACGTCCCAACCCTCACCTATGGTCACGAGCTATGGGTCGTGACCGAAAGAACGAGATCCCGGATACAAGCGGCTGAAATGAGTTTTCTCCGCAGGGTGTCCGGGCTCTCCCTTAGAGATAAGGTGAGAAGCTCAGTCATCCGGGAGGGGCTCAGAATCGAGCCGCTTCTCCTCCACATCGAGAGGAGCCAGATGAGGTGGCTTGGGCATCTGATTCGGATGCCTCCTGAGCGCCTCCCCGGTGAGGTGTTCCGGTCACGTCCCACCGGGAGGAGACCCCGAGGAAGACCCAGGACACGCTGGAGAGACTGTCACCCAGCTTGCCTGGGAACGACTCGGGATCCCCCGGGGAGAGCTGGAAGAAGTAGCTAGGGAGAGGGAAGTCTGGGCTTCCCTGCTAAAGCTGTTGCCCCCGCGACCCGGCCCCGGATAAGCGGTAGATGATGGATGGATGGATGGATGGATGGATGGATGGATATTAGAGCAGTGTTTTTCAACCCGTGTGCCACAAGACATTGTCAGGTGTGCCGCGGGAAAATTTCCAATTTGTATGCCTGTGCGGTCTTTCGCCCAGAAAGTAATCCTGTAGTACCCTCCATTCCGCTAGGGAGGAGCAACAGCTAGCCAATTGCCTTGTGTTTCGACGAGAGACAAGCAAATTTGTGACGCATGAATGCAGGACGACGGTGAAACAATAAATATGAAAGATGATAAAATACTGTTTTCTTTGTGTTCATTTGATTCCAATTCAAGCTGTTATAACGCCATTCTTCAATGTTAAAAACGGTTATAGGAACAATACAACACATTAATTGTTAAAATAAGCGGGGAGGGGGCTTTACATTTTCAGTTCGTGGTGTGCCGCGAGATTTTTTTCAATGAAAGAAGTGTGCCTTGGCTCCAAAAAGTTTGAAAAACACTCTATTAAAGCTGCAACTAATGGTTATTTTGATAATCAATTAATCTGTTGCTTATCTTGATCGATTAATCAATAGTTATATTGGAAATAACATGTTTTAATTAAAGAACATGACATAATTTAAAACTGGTGTAAATTCATTATTACCACTATTCAGTTCCTGGTTTGGTCAGTAACGAGTTTGAAAATGGGCAAATATGTTGATCATTATTTTCCAGGCAAATTAAATGTTTAATTTTGTCAGTTTTCATGGGGACACATTCAAGCATTGGGCAGAAAACAACAAAGCTATCCAAACTATTCAACGATTACTCAAAGTAAGATCAATTAGTTTGATTGTAAACAAATTGATTCATCGTCACCTCTTTAATATATGGATGAATGGATAGATAACTCGACAGCCAGCTAGACAGCTAGCTAGTTAGACAGGTAGCTGGCTAGCTAGCTAGCTCGATAGGTAGATATTCTACCAGCCTTTTGGAATTTGAAACGGACACCCTACGACTGCAGGTGCATGTCGTTATCGATTTGAGTCCTTGTGCAGCCTTATTTCCAAAATCAGATGACGACGATCAAAAAATGGATTGTGTTCATCTTTCAAGGTTACAACACTGTAAATAGTGGTGGATTCTTTGAACAAAACGATGATGCCGACCGTACTTATGCTAGATGGAGGCATTCGCCGCACAATGCTGATGACGTTCAGAATGGCTGGACTTGGGCAAGCTTTTTTATCGACCCGTTCTTACAAGACATTTGCCATGAAGGAAAGCCCCCACTAACCTTGCATCCATTATTCCGACAGAATACGTCGGCGGAATTGCAACGAGCGACTCCGTGGTACTGTACATATGCTGAACGTCTTGTACATTCCACTGCTGTCAGCTCGCCCGTCCCATGTGCTTTCTTTACGGATCGGTGCTTTTAAGAGGAATGTGTGTGGTAGTGTAAAAGGACCTGATGGAGTTAGGCTGACGTTCATGCTTGAAAACCCGTTCATGACCTTGTTAGAAGGTCATGGACCAGTATATAGTGCACAGTTATAGTCTGAAAAGTACATTTGTACAGTGGAACCTCTGACGTCAAAAGGCCTTAAAGTCGCAGGAATCGGGATTCAACTATTTTCGGAAAATACACAAAAGCTACACTAAAAATTGGAGTTCAGAAACCTCACGAGACCTCAAATGAGGGAACATCCAAGAATGAACTTTTTGTGTGTTTTACTTTTTCTTTGGCTTTTGGAAGAAGGAGCAACATCAACAAGATAGAATGTGAGAGAAGTAGAATATGCCACTGTAATGTTTTTCTCCCCTGCGGATGTTGTACTTTGGATTCCTTCTGAAAATACTGTGTGATAACGTAGAGTGTAAAAAATGGACACAATTAATTAGACATAAAATGTTGTTGTGCCATGTACTAAAAATAACTTTTGATATGAAGAAAAAAAAGTGTGTGTGTGTGGCGGGGGGAGGGGGGGAATGTAGCATGTGTGACGAATGGAGACTACCACCACTACGACTCATCATAAACCTAGATATGCAAATACACCAAAAATATACAGCAAAAATAAGAACAGAATTTCTCATTACAACATTGTAAAAAAGAAAGATAATTCTGTTTCAGAAACAACTGTGTTTTTCCTCCTCTTTCTGCTTAGCGTCAAGGTAGGATTTGCGGACTGATCACATTAATGTTGAGCATGGTCAGCTAACGAGAGGTTGTTCTTGTTTTGGTTCTGAATCTGGAGGTCGGATTCAGGTGCTGATCTTTGTAGGGGGGCACAGAGCAGGCTGACCAGCGTCAAAGGCTTCAGTGTAACGTACAAAGCCCCTACTTGTCACAGCAAGGATCCACCTGCACAAACGCCCCCTTCACTTAAAAAAACAAAACAAAAAAAAAACAGTGAGCAGTCAGATGTCATGTGAACCAAAAATGGACTTTTTCACTTGATTGAGTGTCATTATTAGCTAAAAGCGGCTGCCATGAAAAGTCACTCTGAGCACTGCCGTCATGTATGAATCCTACAAGACCTTTTTTGGTTTTTCCCTCCAATGTACACGGTATGTGTTTGTGAATAGCAAATGCGTCACATCCTGTGCTGGGACCTCATGCATTAGCCAAGCTCCCTCGGCTGCAATGTGTTATTCTAGGTGCAAAGTCATTCAAATTCACCAGAGAACTTGTTCGATGTTCCTGCCAAAGCTGACACATCTCTGCCTGGCCGCCGACTCAAGACACGCTGCGGTACGCTTACATTTTTTTTTTGGCAGACGAGTGAAATCTCAACCTCAAATTCATTTGTAGTGAATTAAGCGGATAGCTCTCCCCCGCCCTCTCCTGCGTCAAACTGCACTTGACACGAGGGATGAACGATTTTAGGAGAAAAAGAAATTCTCGAAATATTGCCATTGCGATTTAATATGTGATTATTTTTTTGCAAGGTCCTCTTCCCAAACATGTATATACCCTATATTTTTACAAACACAAAAATTAAATTAATCAGTACGAGATGATTCAATACGTGGGGTGCAAAATGATTCAAGAACTGTCCAATTTGAAAGTAGAACGATTCGATTCAGATGGACTCACCGGCATTACAATTTGATTGGATGTGGTACGACTCATTTCGAGACAGTGAGATGCAATGACTCTGTTACTGTAATTTTACAAATATTTGATTGAACTTGTCAGAATTTTATATTTGACACATCCCTCCCAAAAAAAGATGATTTCATATCGAACTCAATATATTTTAAAAGTGGAGCAATGCGATTTAGTTTGATTCAGTGCACTTGCCTCTTAATTCTTAAGCGATTATCTGATTTAAATCGGTTTTAGTTACACCCCTATGATATATATATATATATATATATATATATATATATATATATATATATATATATATATATATATATATATATATATATAGTATATTAGAGCTGTCAGTTTTTTTGCGTGTTTTTATTGGCATTAATTTAAATGAATTTTAACGGGATTCAATTTTTCTCGCGAGATTAAGGCGGAGCACGTCACAGCGGATGTTATGTTGCTCTATAAATAAACCAGAAACAAGGTCCACCTGTATGTATGTATATATATATATATATATATATATAAAATAAAGCCCCCCCCCGACCAGCTGAAACGAGGCCATTTATTTTCCACAAATTGCACCCTTTGCATTTTGAAAATTGCATTCTTTCTACTGCATTGCAATGTCGATTTGAATTAGGTTAATATTTGAGCCTTAAAATACGATGCATTTGCCACCACCCCTGATTCTAACTCCAGCCAGTCAAATGGGAAATTAATGACTGTTGTGTGGAATATTGAAGACCTCCTAATAGCTTTTTACCAGTATGTCCATTAGTATGACACACGCAAGCAGGATTTGCAGGCCTGCTTGCCCCTTAAACTCCAACGAGCACGTTCATAAATATCCATTGTGCAGCAATGTCAGTTGGAGCACACCATTCAGAACCTTTTGACGGTTGCTTTTACACGATATGGCATCACTTCTTGCACTAAGTTGTCAGTAGGCACTTTTTCAACAATGGTCCTCCCCTTCCAAGCTGTTCCAGCTATAAGCACTCGTCACCGCCGTGTGTTTCATCTCCACTCTTGGAACGACAATAATCGATGTGATGGCAAAGGAAAACAGGCTGTTTCGCTCGCTGCCCCTGAGGCACACACACACACACGCGCACGCTCGCGCACCAAAAACAGATTGGGTCTGACAAAGCAGACTAAAAGCAGTGAACAGTGGTATCTATCTATACAGTGTTCTAGTGCCAGCATGACCTGCGGCAGAGAAAAGAGAAGCCGCTTAGTGTAGAAGGCCACCAGTAGATGTGTTTTTTTGTGGCAATGCTATAATGAGCATTTATAATGACTCTTTAGACTCGTCTCTGCATAATTCACCCGACGTGGCGGGCTAGTTGTCAATTCCGTGGCTGGTGTCATTCAAAAGATAATTTCTGTGCGGTGTTGCTTGTGATGGGCTCAAGTTCAAAAGAAATGGGATGGATTTGGGAAGCCGGAAATTTCCGATTCCCCAAATATTTTTTTCTTTCAACATTTCTTTGTCATAATTCCCTCAGCAATATTCTACTGTTCTTTTCAACAACATTAATCCAAAGAACATTTTTAATGTCTTGGCAGACGCATGAGCAATTTTCCATCTTGATCCTACCGTTCACGATGCAACATGACACCGAGACGACTGCGAACAGCACCTTGCAATTGCAAGGCTTTCAATTAAGATGTCCTCAGCTCAACTTTATAGAACACATTTGAACAAACGCCGCCTCATACAAAGTGCTGTATGTGGAGTAAAAGGGAGTCAGACAACAACAACAACAAAAAAGACAGGACAGAAAACAATAAATTCAGAACATAAAAGTAGTATAACACGACAAAATACTAAAATAAGTATTTACCGTTTTAAGACGAGCGGTAAAGATTAGCTTAGTGTCACAGTGCCGTCAGCAGGTTGTGTGCATGTGTTGTAAATGGTGAGTTATCACAATCCATTACAGAAAAGCTTAGCAAGACAATCAATCCTTTGTGTGAAGATACATTTGGCCACAATATCCACTCCTAGTCAAGTATTTGGAATTACTGTGTTAAAAATACTTTTTTTTTAATCGTATACCCACTATTGACTTCAATGTACCCTCATGCTAGTCAACACGTTTTGTTCGTCAGCCATATTTGTTGTTGTGCTAAATCACATGCCCCGTGTGACTCATCTCACATAAATTAGGCTTCTTCTTTCACAAACTTGCCACCAAACCGTGCTTATGTTTTGAACATGAGAATTGAGTTGGCTGTTTTTCAGCTTGAAACGACAGGGTAAGTTCACGGACAATCAGTCCGTGGGGCCGACAACCAGTCTGGTCTTGCCCCTGTTTATTAAAATTACAACAAGAAGGGAAAAAATAACTGAATAAAAATAAAAATAACATGGCTTCAATGAAATCTCAAGAATTCCTGTTGCTGCTCGTCGCTGCATCTGAATCACACATACAGTTTTATGTTGGAATGCTTTGAAAAAGGTCGGCATCACAGCACAGACAGTGGCCCGTACTTGTGCAATGGTTCTTCTAGTGGGGGATCTGTGGGAACCTCATCAGGGACTCCTTGCATCTACTTTGATTACACCCCCCTTAATTATTGTTCAGCAGCAACATGGATTCAAGTGACCGATAGATAGATGAGAGGACATATAAGTATTAATGTCTTGTGGCTGCCATTCATCTTCTGCAGACAAGCCCATTAAGTGACCCTCCCAAGCCCTTCCCAAAACATAAACAATTGAAGGTGAATTTTCCATCCCGACAGAAACTTGATATTAAAGTATTTTTTTGGGACAGGGCTTGGTCACATATGAGGTGAAAATAAGTCTTGGTCCATCATTTCGTGTGTGGCCCGGGGTGAATAACCTTGTGGAGCATCAAGTCCAACAATAATAATCGCCATAAAAACAATTCTTCAGCCTTGTGACCCGGGGACAAGTCATATAAACTGCAGTGCGGCATCTGCTGTGTTACAACAGGCACATTTCCGCGCATACACACGTATGAATATTGCACTCAGTACCAGCCAGGCAGGTGGGACAGCTTCACTTGCAAAATCAAGACGCATCGACTGCGTGCTCGCACGTGTGCGTCAGGAAATATCCATGAAATATTCAAACATGCACAATAAAAGTTCAGTTACACTCACCCCTCTTGAACATGTTGGCGACCTAAATGAATTTGCTCCTCCGTCCTCTTGAAATCATCGATCCAAATATTCCAGACTTGCGGAAGTTGATCCGTAGACCCCCACTCTTTCAAAAACAAAATTCTTAGTGTCACGTAACTGCCCTTCCCGTTGTGCAGGTGTTATTAATATTCTCCACAGAGTTCAATATATTGATTGGGGATCATCCGCGAAACGGACCCACGCGCAGCAATTCCTTCCGTCGGACACGACGCTTTCGTGAAGAGGTTTGGTGACTGAATGCTTCTCCCAAAATCACTAAAAATAAATCAAATCAATCCTCTTTTCGACCAGTCAGAGTCGCTAAAGCCGCATCTCCGCCAAACACGAAATCGTTAATTATTCGAGTAAAAGCAACCAATTCCATGGATGCATCATTAAAATCACATATTAAAAGACACACTCTGATGACAGTTAGACGTTGCCTGTCTGCAGAAGTCCGCGCATCCGTGCAGCACGCACTTGTGCTCAAGAAGGGAGAAAGTGATGTTGTGACGCTTTCACCTCCTCCTCCTTCTCCTCATGCTCCTTATCCTCCTCCGGGCGCAGCCTCTCTCACCGGAGCGCCAAACAGATACACTAGCAGAGAAACTCAATCACGCATGACGCAAAACTATATTTAAACTCTTTAAACAGATGAGCGACAATAAAACACGGAGGTGTCCTAGCACTAAATACAGTAACAAGAAAACTTTCCCCAAATCGATCGGATTTGGAATATGGGAATGATTAGTTATTAAAATAAGATCTGTTTTGTTTTGTATGAATCCGCAGTTAAATTAATTCTCCAATGTTGATACAATACCCTTGGTAATTTACCGGGCAATTCGATTGTCTGTCTACTTCTATGTGCGCGAGCAGTTCAAATCCATGCTCTGTGATCGACTTCTCTGGCCTGGCTGATGTTTCCTGTTTCGAATGGAAGAAAAACATGGCGGCGCCCTCGTGTGACAAGCAGATTGTTCCTGTCAAAAAGCCCGCAGCAGGTACTGTAATTGCAACGTTTTTCTTCGGAGATTATTGATGCCAATGACAGATACATGTTTGAGGTATTTTAAAATGTCCCTTATGTAACGATGGAGTTTACGCAAAAAGTGAGACATAATGTTGTAAACATCCCACTCGTGTGTCGAAAATCAATTGCCGGAATGTAATAACAGTTGCTTTTTAAAAAGATGAGTATATAGACTGGCTGGCAATGCTAAACGCTTGAAAATAATATCGGAAACATTTATAAAAAAGATAATTCGTCAAATTTAGGAGCGTGCTTCAATGTCGCAGTCTGGTTTCAAACCATGGAGAAATTCCACTGACGTGTTTTACGATGTCCCGTTTACATTTTTCTTGCCACCCGAGTTCGTGGTACTTGGCTTGGTGTATCTGCTGATGCGTTTACCCGAAGTAGCAAAAATACATCCTGTCTTAGTTGTCTTGCTATGTATACAATGCACACACGCACACGCACTTAGACGAGAAATCTTTTCTACCTATGTATGCATACTTTGGTACGTGATTATTCTTTTGAGTGTGACTGCAATTGTGGCTACTGCACACCAAGGTTACCTCGGGGAATCAATAAATAAAGTATCTTTTTTTATGTATACTGAGCTATCTAGTGATTCAGGCGTTTTGCTACACATCTTTCTGAAGTCAATTATGCACGCAGGCAATTCACAATAACTATTGAGAAGTGAGCCACATTTTGGCTTTCTGTGTGCCGGACTGACTGAATCTTTTTGAAATGAAACTCTCTTCAGTTCGAGGACCTCGGCGAGTGGCCAATCAGATTCCAGATGAAATACTGAAGGATCCTGAGTTGCGGGAAGCCATGAAAGCCCTACCTGCAAACTACAACTTTGAAATTCCCAAGACCGTGTGGCGAGTGAGACAAGCCAAGGCGACAAGAGGTGAGCTCACCTCAACCTTTTACAAGCTTGTTGTTGCGACAAATCACAGACGGCACGGTGAACGTTTGCTGATGTTGAAATTGCCATTCCAAACCTATGGAAAATGTGCAAGCATTTTTATTCTTGATTCTTTTTTTGTTCCAATGCACCGAATGTGCATTTTTTGAGGATGTGGGAGGAAGTTGGAATCAACGCAGTAGCTTTCAAACGACTGCGACCCGTTTCGTTTTTGCTCTGTTTTTCTTTCTCTTTTAATCAAACTTCATCTTTCTGATGTGAAGCAAGACGTTTTATCACCTCTGTCTCCTCCTGTTCCTCTTAATGTCCATCTGTTCCTCTGGCAGCACACTTGGCATTCTCACACACACACACACACACACACACACACACACACACACACACACACACACACACACACACACACACACACAATAGAAAAACATCATCACACTGTTTTTTTCAAGTGGCCAAAAACAAGTGACTTTTATTTTGTATTTCACATAAGTGCATAAATAAACATCAGTAGGTTAAAATCAAGGATGTGAAGCACACTTTTCTTCTCAATGTCTCTGACTTCTTCACCTCTGACAGAGAGAGTAAGTTTTTCATTTTCAACTTTCTGGTTGCTTTTCAAGCCTATCCCAGCTGCATGTGGGTGAGAGGCAGGGAAAACGTTGGACTGTTTTCCTATCAATAGCGGGATTAGCGCAGTTTCCTCCCTAATTATTGACAACCCTGGTGAAGGTGGGTTAAAAGCCTTAAAATAAATTCAATTTTTATTGCAGAAGATTACTTTCATCCTGGAAATTGTATTAATGGTTCACCAACAATAGAATCGAGCTCCCCCCATGGCCATCTCAGTCCCCAGCTGACTATTTCTTCTGTGAATGGATGATAATTAAGTTCTGGTACTGGTTTGATCCATAACCTGCAAACCATATCCCCCCCCAAGTAAAACCAGATGTTTGCAAATGTGGTTCTTTGTTGAAACACAAAAGGTAATGCTTTCATGGGGAGCAACGGGAAATCAGACGCTATTTATTAGGGGCTAAAATTGGAGGATTTGGACAATTTCAAATTTAACAGTGGCTCTAAACAATGGATTCTTGTTCTTTTCCCATCAGGCGTCGCCACAGCGAATCAGTTGCCTCCATCTAACCCTGCTTCGTGCATTCTCTTCTCACACCAGCTACCTTCATGTCCTCTTTTATTACATCCCTAAATCTCCTCTTTGGTCTTCCTCTCTGCCTCCTGACTGGCAGTTCAAGACTCAGCATCCTTCTCCCAATATATTCACTTTTTCTCCTCTGGACATGTTCAAACCATCTCAGTCTGGTCTCTCTGACTTTCTCTCCAAATCTTCAAACATGAGTTGTCCCTCTGATGTACTCATTCCTGATCCTATCCAACCTTGGTCACTCCCACTCTGCTACCTCCAGCTCTGCCTCCCGTCTTTTCTTCAGTGGCACTGTCTCCAGTCCAATCGACATGGCTGGTCTCACCGCAGTTTTATATACCTTTCCTTTCATCTTAGCTGAAACTCTTCCATCAGACATCACACCTGACACTTTTCTCTAGCCTGTCTGTACACGCTCCTTCACCTCTTTTCCTCATTCTCCATTGCCCTGGACCCCAAGTACTTGAAATCCTCCACCTTCTTTATCTCATCTCCCTGTAACCTCGGTCTTGTACTTGGGTCCCTCTCATTCACACACATGTACTCTGTCTTGCTTTGACTGACCTTCATCCCTCTCCTTTCCAGGGCAAATCTCCGCCCCTCTAGTTTCTCCTCCACCTGTTCCCTGCTCTCACGACAGATCACAATGTCATCTGCAAACATCACAGTGCATGGAGATTTCAGCCTCGTCTGTCAGCCTGTCCATCACCAAAGAGAATAAAAAGGGGCTCAGAGCTGACACCGGGTGAAGTCCCACCTCCACCTTGAATTCCTCCGTCACACTTACAGCATACCTCACTACTGTCTTCCAGTCATCATACATGTCCTGCACCACATGATGAGACTGATCAGAGTCAATCATGTGATCAGACACAAGGGAAGGTGCTGGGCGGGGCATCTAGCCAATCAGCTCACGGGATAAATCCACTCGTGCTGTCATTGGTCGATGTCGGCGCCTGGACCCAATCCTGCATATAGCCATGTACAAAACCTCTGAGCCACTCGACATTTTTTTCGGAATTACAGTGCTTTGTTAAAAAACAGCCATGTCGTGAAGCCGCGATGAATGAAGGTCAATATAGCGAAGGATCACTGTAGAGGCGATATTGCAGCTTGAACGAGGAGGAAGGAATTGACTATTTGAGATTATTTTTTTTTCTCCAGTAGAGCCTGTAATGGCTATTTGCATCTCTTCAGGAATCCAAGGCACAGAGTGTCTCCTAAAATCTTGACGTTCTATCAAAGAAACTGTCCGACCTTTCCATTTTAGTGGAAGATGGTTATATTGTGACCACCACGTTACGGACATGTATTATTGTTGCCGTCTTGGATTTGGCATCTCTAACAGGTCACAGTTTTATTTGGATGTGGCAAGATTAACATTTGTGTGTTTGATAACAATATGGGTCTAAAATGGTTTCATGGTTGAGTGAGCCAAAATGGAATTGTGCTTTTATGCATGCAAAACATGAAATGTTTTCCATCAGCCTGGAAAAAAAATAAATATAACTACCAAATCAGGCAGTCACAGGAAAACAAAGAACTAATCAAGATGTGGATGGAGATGGCAACAAGCGGAAGCGGCCCTGAAATGTCTCGGCATCCTTGAAAGCTTGCCGTGTTTCCCAGGGAGACTTGTGGAACGCTGTGGGACTTGCTTTGTTTTCCAAGGTCCTCGTGCTACTGAGGCAGCCAAATGATAAGCGCGTTTGACAGTCTGCTCTTAAATCAGTCCTAGGGCTAAAACAAAACAAGCAGCGTGATGTCGAGTTGTTTTTTTTTTTTTGGGTCCCTTTTTAGTTGCTTCCATTTTCTTTCTGTGATGCATTTACTTTTATGCACCATTGGGCAAAGCATGGCGGGAAAGAGTAGCTGCGATGATGAGATTGTTTTCTTCTCAAAATGTTTCCAATGCCGTTTTAATGTAGGGAACAAAACCCCCCTGAGGCATTTTTTTTCCAGATTTCATTAAGATTTTCCAGCCTCTTAAACATAGACAAGTTTTGAATCTCGATTTGCATTTGGCATGTCGCATTTGTGCGTACTGTTAATTCTCTCTGTGTGATGTTCATTTCGTCGTGCATGGCGGAGAAATTATAGAATCAAGCACGGTGTGTTCATGGGCTTTATTGATTAATTTTTTCCCCAGTTTTTTTAATGACTCAAAATGCTGTGATGTTAATTAGATTCTTTTCAATTAAATTTATTGTTCGAAAATGTAACCTAGTGTCTTATTTGATCTTTTTTCATCACGGATACAGTTAGAGCTACTTAGGTTTGCACCATGGGTTGTGTAAGCAGAATGGCAATTGCAGCATGTCATGCAGTATGAACAGTAAAAATGTCATAACAGCGTTCCTGTGTTGCCCATCAATTAATTCAACCAAGAGGAGCGATTTGACGCAGAATATGGCATTGAGACTTGCCTGTGCTAGTTTCCTGGAAATTACCGTATTAATATTGTGATCACTTTTCATCAATCTCGGGTACCGTGTGTGACTACTAGCATAACTACAGGTTTATGACATGATGGTTTGACAGGCTAATTTAACTTAAACTGTCATGTCACCGTAGTTGTGCTAAAAAATCAGCAAACATGCTAAATGCCAAAATGCCAGCCGCCTGACATGGCACGTAGAACATGTCTGCAAAAGGAATGTTTACATTTAGTTCCCCTTTAACCAAGATTTGCACATTTCTCAACCCTCAGGTGTTTTGTTGAGGCCCCTCAAAACATTCATTTTTGCTGCACGGAAAAAAAAAATCTCAAGTTGACAGCGGCTGTTACACATGGGGCTTAGTAAAAAAATAAAATAAATAAAAAACGAACATTTTTCACATGAAGACGTTTACCGGTACCGAGGCAGTAAAATAAATAAATACGAAGCTCTGATATAGCACATATCGTCTGCAACGTAACTCAAAATGCTTCACATAATGTAATTAAAAGTACTTTTCAAAGCAGTTAGAGAGTGAAAGGGTTTCAAAAGCAAAGAATTAAACAAGCTGCCAAAAATTCTTAAGTATAAGAACATGATTTTCAAAAACGTAATTAAAACAAAATACTTTGAAAGACCTTTATCATAGGTATTGGAAAAGAGCATTATATATATATATATATATATATATAAAAAAATAAAAAATCCTCATCTCACCCCTCGGGTGGTGTCCGTCCCTCATTCAGCTCGGGTCCTCTACCAGAGGCCAGGAAGCTTGAGGGTTCTGCGCAGTATCCTTGCTGTTCCCAGCACTGCACATTTCTGGACTGAGATGTCCGATGTTGTTCCCGGGATCTGTTGCAACCACTCATCTAGTTTGGGGGTCACTGCCCCGAGTGCTCCGACCACCACAGGCACGACTGTCACCTTTACCTTCCAGGCTCTCTCCAGCTCCTCTCTGAGCCCTTGGTATTTCTCGAGTTTCTCATGTTCCTTCTTCCTGATGTTTCCATCACTTGGGACCGCTACATCCACTACAACGGCTTTCCTCTGCCCTTTATCTATGATCACGATATCTGGTTGGTTCGCCATTACCATCTTGTCAGTCTGGATCTGGAAGTCCCACAGGATCTTCGCTCTGTCATTCTCCACCACCTTCGGAGGTGTTTCCCATTTTGACCTTGGGGTTTCCAGTCCATACTCCGCACAGATGTTTCGGTAGACTATGCCAGCCACCTGGTTATGGCGTTCCATGTAGGCTTTCCCTGCCAGCATCTTACACCCTGCAGTTATGTGTTGGATCGTCTCAGGTGTCTCTTTGCACAACCTACACCTTGGGTCTTGTCTGGTGTGGTATATCTGGGCCTCGATGGCTCTGGTGCTCAAGGCCTGCTCCTGAGCAGCCAGGATGAGTGCCTCTGTGCTGTCCTTCAGGCCAGCCCTCTCTAGCCACTGATAGGACTTCTTGAGATCAGCCACTTCAGTTATGGTCCGGTGGTACATCCCGTGTAGGGGCTTGTCCTCCCATGATGGTCCCTCTTCCAGCGCCTCATCTTCTGTTCCCCATTGTCTGAGACATTCTCTGAGTACGTCATCCGTTGGAGCCTTCTCCTTGATGTATTCATGGAGCTTGGATGTTTCATCCTGGACAGTGGCTCTCACACTCACTAGTCCCCGGCCTCCATCCTTTCGGCTTGCGTACAGTCTCAGGGTGCTGGATTTGGGATGGAACCCTCCATGCATGGTTAGGAGCTTTCGAGTCTTAACATCCGTGGTCTGAATCTCTTCCTTTGGCCACCTTATTATTCCTGCAGGGTATCTGATCACTGGCAGGGCATAGCTGTTTATTGCCCGGGTCTTATTCTTGCCATTGAGCTGGCTTCTTAGGACTTGCCTCACTCGCTGGAGGTATTTGGCCGTAGCCGCTTTCCTTGTTGCCAGTTCGAGGTTGCCATTGGCTTGTGGTATACCAAGGTACTTGTAGCTGTCCTCAATGTCTGCTATTGTTCCTTCAGGGAGTGAGACCCCTTCAGTGCGGACTACCTTTCCTCTCTTAGTCACCATCCGACTACATTTCTCAAGCCCGAATGACATCCCGATGTCGCTGCTGTAGATCCTGGTTGTGTGGATCAGGGAATCTATGTCCCTTTCGCTCTTAGCATACAGCTTTATGTCATCCATGTAGAGGAGGTGACTGATTGTAGCTCCATTTCTGAGGCGGTGTCCATAGCCTGTCTTGGTGATTACTTGGCTTAGGGGGTTCAGTCCTATGCAGAACAGCAGTGGGGATAGTGCATCACCTTGGTATATGCCACATTTGATGGACACTTGGGTAAGTGGCTTGCCATTGGCTTCAAGTGTGGTTTTCCACATCCTCATCGAGTTCGCAACGAAGGCTCTTAGGGTCCTGTTCACCTTATACAACTCCAAGCATTCAGTGATCCATGTATGTGGCATCGAGTCATAGGCTTTCCTGTAATCAATCCAAGCTGTGCACAGGTTGGTACGTCGGGACCTGCAGTCTTGTGCGACTGTTCTGTCAACCAGGAGCTGATGTTTGGCTCCTCTGGTATCTCTACCAATGCCCTTCTGTGCTTCGTTCATGTATTGATCCATGTGTCCACTTATCTTAGCCGCAATGATGCCTGACATGAGCTTCCATGTTGTGGAGAGACAGGTTATTGGCCGATAGTTGGATGGGGCTGCACCCTTTGAGGGATCCTTCATGATCAGGATGGTTCGCCCTTCGGTTAGCCATTCTGGGTGAGTCCCATCCCTCAGCAGCTGGTTCATTTGTACTGCTAGGCGCTCATGGAGTGCTGTGAGTTTCTTTAGCCAGTAGGTGTGGACCATGTCCGGGCCTGGTGCTGTCCAGTTCTTCATATCTGAGACTCTTTCCTGTATGTCTGCCACTGTTATGGTAACCGGGTTCTGTTCAGGGAGGTTTCTGTGCTCCGTCTCAGGGTCACCAGCCATTGTGCACTGCTGTTATGTGCAACCTCCTTCTCCCATATGCCTTTCCAGTACCTTTCAGTTTCCAGTCTTGGTGGGTCAGCTCTGTTGTTAGGACCCTGCCACTGAGCGTACACTTTCGCAGGTTGTGTTGCGAACAGCCTGTTTATTCGTCTGGCCTCATTCTCTTTCGTGTACCGCTTTAGGCGACTGGACAAGGCTTGGAGCCTTTGTTTGGCAGTTTCGAGTGCTTCAGGTATGGTCATCTGGATGTACCTCTCGGGTATCGGCCTTTTCATCACACCTCTCTGGGCCTCCGTTAATTGACTCACATCTTTCCGGGCCGCCTTGATCTTAGCCTCCAACCGTCTTTTCCATGGTGGGTAACGTATCTCATGGCTACCATGGTTGCTCTTATAGCCCAGAGTCTCCAGGATCACTGATGCTGAAGCGTATATCAGCTCATTGGTTTCTGTGATCGTTACGGTAGGGATCGCCCTCAGTGCTGCATTCACACTTTCTATGAGACTTTCAGATGGTACTTCACATAGCCGTTGTAATCGGTTTCTAGGTTGCCCCGCTTTCATTCTCGCCATGATCTTAGCTTTCAGGTCAGTTGCTGCCTCGCTCAGCATTTCATTCATTGGGGCTGGCCACCCAATCTCATCATCTGCATTCATTGGGGGTTGCCTCCCAATCTCTTGTATGACCTCCTCCTCTGATCTGGCAGCCTGGGGCCCTTCACCATGGACCCTGCGTTGTACCTCATCAATCTCAAGTTGTGACAGCAGTTGCCGTTTGTGGATGTTGGAACACTGAGCTACTAGTTGTTTCGCGGTCAACCGTGACTGTGGGTTTCGAAGTAACCATTTAGCCCACATTCTCTGCATGTAACCCCTCTGACTAGGGTTGCTTGAGTAGTAGCATTCCAACAGAACCATGTTATCGTATCTCGCCCATCTCCGCTTTGTTCCAGTAGCCCATTTTTCATCAAGGTGCTCTGGTTCCCCAGCACCTGACGCAGACCTTGTTTGGCCGGGCGACGTCTGAGCCGGCATGTCATTCGTTTTATTGTCTCTCATCATTGTATGAGGTAGGCATTAGCGTGAAGGATCTTGCCCAAGGACCCACACTGGATGGTGTTATGTGCTCATTTTTGCCCCAAGCGGGATTCGAACCACCGTCTCCCGTATGCCAAACCGATGCCTTACCAACTGAGCTATCCAGCCGCCATAATATATATATATATATATATATATATATATATATATATATTGACTGGTATAATTTGAATCTTGATTTCTTCCTATTATTCACGCTGCTAATAAAAGATACCAACAAGGTACAAGGGGCACGTAACATATACAAGTACAGAGAGGAAAAAAGGTGTTTAGGGTGATTTCGGGGGGGGGGGGCTATTCTCCACGGGTGTGTTATTGACTGTGATTTTTCAGATTGATAATGATAAACACATTCCAAGAGGAAATGGTTGTAATTTGGAACATAATTGGAGTCTTGCAAAACTCGAAACCCACATCCATTCACCTCCAGCATCCCCTTCACCTTTTTGTTGGAGGCAGCAAATAGACTGTCTTTACCTTTGTCAGCTGTGGCGAGGGTGTGTTGGGAAACTTTTCCCCACTAATAAAACCGCCCTTTCTCATGTAATGACCTGTCTCACTCTGTACCTGTGACTCTGAAACCTTTTCGGCATTACAGTGCGCTCTCGCCCCTGCTTTCAGCTCGGTTCTATCACGCCATCTATCACTCCATCTTACGCTTTTAGTGTTTAATGCCACCTCTGCCAGAGTCTTTTAAAAATGTTCAGACTTTGGCAACGCTAGACACACTGCAGCGGCTGTCTCCTTTTTCCAAGTATTCGCGTTTATTGTAGTTGCATGTTATTGATAACACAAGTGTAGACTTTAGTACCGGAGACAATTTCCTTGTGCGTTCTACATTCTTGGCCAATAAAGATGATTTTGATTCTGATGGATTCAGCAAGCGGCGGTAAACAGTGGTGATTGCAAATCTTTTCTTTGCATCACCTTTGGAAATGCCATTTCGTAATGTAACTCAAGCAAGTCGTTACTTCATGTTTCAGTCCTCACTAACGTGTATCATCCATTGTATCCATCTGAAAGCCAACATACACTCCCTGACATCACACAGTTCCACAGAACAAATATATACACGATCACTCCTCAAATAATCACAAATCCTGCTGTGAATAGATTTAGACAGCATGCTTTCAATTCAGCTTTGTTACACAGTGCATAATGTTAGCTCTAAATCACAGGCTAGTCTGTTTTCAGTCTCATTTATTATCCATCCGTCCAGCCATTTTCTGATCCGCTTATCCTCACAAGGGTCGTGGGGCGTGCTGGAGCCTATCCCAGCTGTCTTAGGGCAGTAGGCTGGGGACACCCTCAATTGGTCGCCACCCAATCGCAGGGCACACAGACGAAAAATGTTCTGCGCTCACACTTACACGCAAGAACACTTGAGAGTGTTCTGTTAACCTGCATGTTTTTGGAATGTGGGAGGAAACCGGAGTACCCGGAGAAACCCCACACAGGCACGGGGACAACATGCAAACTCCCCTCAGAAAGGCTGGAGCCAGGATCGAACCCTGCAACTCTGCACTTTGAGGCCGATGCGCTAACCAGTTGACCACCAGGCCATCATAATTTATTACTATTATTATTATTATTATTATTAACACATCCAGTGTGTAGTAATGGATGGAAAAACAACAGTTGGAAATGGAAAAACAAATGTTCAGGTTCCTTGGGAAATAAAATCATTTTCATTGTCATATTATTATTAATTCTTTTACACTTATTCCACAGTTGACCAGAGTTTTTGTCTTTGCCTATCTAATGGTAAAGCCATTTTCGTAACTTGTCTGTAAATGCATGAAATATGTTTGAGGATCAGCGCTGAAAACCTGCAAACAGTGAGAACACTTTATTGAATCGTTGAGATAAAGCCTTTTTTCACCTTGTCTGTTGTTGGAATTGGTGTGTGTGGCTAAAACGGGGCCCAGTGATGCACTCTGCCCGGTGGCATGAGTCAGCCTTCCACCACAATATAATACGTGCCCTTCGGTGCACAAGCCCGCACTGTCATAAAGCTGGAAGGCCATCTCCATTTTTCATTATACTGGAGCCGTATTTTATATGCTTGATTTTATTAGTAGTATATTTTTCTATTGATTCATATATGGTATGGTTCTTAATGATACTCTTCTGTGTTGGGTCAAATTTATAAAACATTTTTTGTTTCCCTTTACAGGGTCATATAAGTAAAACCAAGTTCCCTCGTAGTGGTTGCTCAATGGAGGTATTTTGTTGGACAATGGACTTAAACTGTGAATAAAACATTAAACACAGCTAACAAACCATAACCATGTACAGTGGTACCATGACTTACAAGTTTATATGGTTCCATAATCATGCCCATAACTCCAATTACTCTTATCAGAAATCAAGTTTCTACAAATACCATTGTTTGAGTCCCCGACAAAAACGGCAACATTAATAAAATGTGTTTTTACCAAAGGGAAAGTCTAAACTCATCTGCACACTGTTTCCTGCATAATATTGTGTTTCTAAAATAGGAATTAAGCAGCAAAATCCACCCGTTTTTACCCATCTCACGGGGTGGCCATTTAGCTACTTGCTGCCGACTGAAAATGATATCACATTGCTTAGGGTTCAGGTAACCTTCAATCATGGCTCAGCTTGCAAAAGTAACATGACCATACTCAGAAAACAGGTGCAAGCAGATGTCATTTTCACTCGACAGCAAGTGGCAAAATGGCCGCCCCCCTGACATGGATAAAAACGGGAGGATTTTTCATCTTAGTTCATATTCCACAAATGCAATATTAAACAGAATGCCATGTTTAGACTAATGGGGGGCACAGAGAACATATTATTAATTTATAAATGGTTGACTTTGCCTTTCAGAAAACCATCACTGCATTGTACTGTATATAACATAGATCATAATTAGATTAGAATGATTTAAAATAACATGTTTTTCCTCAATTGCAGTTTTTTTTCCACGTCACTTTGACCAAATTTCATCTTTGCCTTTTTCACCAATTTTTTTCACTCTTCTTTTAACCCTCTTGGATTAGTATAGTAATGATTATATTTTACACCATTGGCTGCTGTTATAGCCTTTGTTGACCTCTTTGGCTTCAACCTAGTACCTATTGTAAAAGTACTCATTCTGCTTGGCCAAGTCGACAACATGCACACATCACTCATGTTTTTCTATGATTTTAAGAAGTTAAGGTCATCTGCGTCTTCTCATTACGTCCTCAGGACGTTTGATTTGGAGAATATAAATTGTTCAAAAATACTTGCAATCACAAAACACAGAACAACCGACTGAGCGCTGCCTTGTAAATTGGACAATATAAATTTGGACACTTGCAAGTCAAGGTACCCCTGTTCGAGGATGTCATGTTACAGTACAAACAAACAGCTAAACATGTCTCCGATGTGCTCACACATCTTTGATTCCATGCAGTCCCAACGAGAAGTGTTATCTTTACTAAACATAACTGAGTACAAAGGCGCAAATCAAGATTTGCTACCTAATTGTCCAAAAGGAAAGGATACTCTGGCTTCTCTGGCTCCTGAAGCAGAATCATCTGTGACTGGCCACCAGAAAGCCTCTTTTTTGAGACTTTGATATTCACTTTGCAAACTCCACCACATGCGATAGGGATGTGTAAGTGGTCTTAAAGGCTCGTCATTTATGTTCAGTTGGTCCTCCTTGAGAACGACTACACTTGTCAGAAAGTATCTTCAAGTGCTGCTTGTCTTATCTGTCCCAAATGCTGGACTTGCTACTTCTGCTTGTTTTGAAGTCTTTGACCCAGTTACAGATGGCATCAGTTGAGGGACTGACCTTTAGGGTGAGGTGTGTTACTGGCGAGAGTATTTGAGGATTGTCTCGGTTGGCGCACGTTGGAATCAGAGGCCGTGCATTGATGAGAACCACCGCGTCTGCCAATCGGTTTGGAGGGTCTCTTAAGGGTCATCGCTGAGGTTCCGTCAAGGATCCACCCGGGTAAACAATTCCTTGTCCCACCCATGTGAGATTGCTTGAGGAATATTGAAAATCCTTCGGCGACTTTTATCGGACAGGAACTTTTCCACGGATGTGTTGTCGATCTTCAATCTTGAGCCAATTGAATGCACTGATCCAATTGGTTCCTCAGAATAGATCAGTTTGACTTGGCCTGTAAAAAGGCAGGTATTGATGAAGGGCATGGATGAAACTGGACACATTTAATGATTTGGTGAGCTCTGTATGTACAGCTCTTACACTCCTACACGTGAGTCGCGCTGTCCACCATTTGCTTTGTACAAGGCTACCCCTTGGATGATGTGAGGACGCTGTCCACGAGCCAAATTCAGTGCATAGGTGATAAGATGGACTGGCATCAAATATTTGAGCACGAGGCAAAGCGCGAATTGTATGCCAAGTGATGCATCCATTGCTCACACTGCTTGCTCTTGTTTTACCATCAACAATCCATAGACCGGCAGCTTGTAAAGCACCTTCAGGGAATAGTCTGACCTGGTATTTATGTTTCCAGGTGGTTGTACCTGACCAGAAGTGTGGCAATATGATCCTTGCCCTGAATTAGGAATTGTGAATGGTGTTCACTTTCTCTTATGCCATTCATGACTCTCCAGGGAGCATCATCATCAATGGAATGATCGAAGGCTTTAAGATTGCTTTCTTTTGAGAGCCTTTCACATTCTTGGAGCTGTACATTTGAACAGAATGAATGATGGTTATTTTAGTACAGTAATTTTTGTGTGGGTAGTGATGCCAGCTGTGCAGCCGTTAGCTCTCTCTGCAAGATTCTTCTGAAACAGGGGTGCTGTATGATTGATATTGGCAATGGCAGCTTCTTGAGATGGGAATGCATTCATAACATCTCTTTTGTTTGATGCATTTTCGTGTAGCAAGTTTAACTCTACACGACTTAACCCTTGACTTAAGCAGCACTACTGTTGCTGCAACTGAGGGGAGTGAATTTAATCTGTCATCTGGATCAAAGTCAAAGTTGACACACCGCTTGACATCAAACTCAGCTTTCTTCTTTGACCGTCTTTGACAACAAATGACCCGTGAGGTGAAGTCACAGTTCCCAAAGACTTATGGACCATTCTCTGGATATATGGTGTCTCCAGATGGGTGTTTTTCCTTGAACCACAGAAACTTGAGACAGCTGTGATTTTCTCTCACTGGGAGATGGTGACATATTTGTCCACTTTTTACTGTCCTGGGTACAACTTCCTTGTGAAGTATGGGAAATACACAAACAAGGTTGGTTTTGAGGTCAGGTCCAGTTAATAGGAGATCATTAAGTAATGCTGGTGTAAAACACCACATGGATGTTCCTCATTTTCCTTTTTCCTTGTAATGTAGACACCAAATGACAGTAAGTAGCACGTTTCTGCGTTACATGTGAACGGGGGTGCTATTTAAGCATGATTACTTTGAAACCTCTTTTGCGTAAAGTAAAAAAAAAATCTCTCATCACGAGCCTTCTTTCAAAATTGCATCTGTGAGAGGAACGGCAACTCAAGGCCTGGACTTGCTGCTTTATCTACTTTGGCTGCCTTCAATTCTTTGAGGAAGTCACTCAGCTGTTGGAGCTTTAAATATTCTCTGCTGGAGACTTTAGGGAAGCTATTGATTCGTTCAAACAAGGAGTCTTCCACCATATCAGGTGCACCGCAGCAGGTTTCCAGTCTATCCCCTATTCTTTTTAGTCCCCTGTCTGAGAAGTTGACATGAACAGTCCTGATGTGTTTGCCGTGCTCAGCTGACTCCTTCCCAAACCACACCATTAACAAATCCATCTCCTCACTGGACATCATTTTGAGGTCTTTGATGGCGTTCACAAAGGACTGTTTCCATGCCCTATAACTCCATGGCTGATCATTAAACTTTATTAGGCTTGTTGAGACTAGCTCTCGACGAGTTAAATATCTTGAAAAGTCAGCCTCTTTGGCTTGGTCAGGGGTAAGGCGGATTCGGTGTAAGGCTGGCAGATAAGAGTTGTAGCTTGATTTGTAAGCTTGATGACTGTCTTGCATGTTGTTTGAATAGGGGTGGGTGGCAGCAGGCTCGAGTGACTGCAGAAGTGTTTTGCTTTCACGTGGTGTGGAAACAAAGCCATCTCAAGGTTCACTGTGCCCTGTCTCGAGATGTCGGCGTTGACTGGAGTATATACCTGGTGATTCATAACGCTGCATTTCATTCAATATCAGTGGCTGTTGGGGGCGGTGTTTCAACCTGCTTGGCTACGTATTCTTTTGTGTGCTCCAATGTGTCGACTGGAGGTTCAAATAACTGCTGGAGGTTGAGATTGGTGCTGCTTCGAACACTGCCATCAATAGCAGCTTCCAGGACATCTGCTTCAGCCTGTTTGAAAGTGCTCTATAAATACTCTTGACTTGACTTGACTTGAGCCACTGCTGCTTCCTGCTGCAGTGAGAGCATATGCATCTTGGCTTCAAGTTGTGCTTTTTCTACCTTGAGCGCCATTTCTTTTTCTGCATAAGACAGACGTGCTTTAGCTGCCCCTGCTTTTGCACGGGCTTTGGCGGCTGCAGCCTCGGTGGAGCAAGCCATTTAACCTCGTGTGAGACAGAAGATATTGTCCGGACTGAGCCTTTTTTGTTGTCCATTTGCTGTCCTCGTGTAAGCGTTTATCTTTTCTGCCTCAAAGTCATCGTTATTGTGCTCCCCTCAGTAGATGCTGATATTTTGGATTTACCCCAGCACTAAAGCTCTGTGAACTTCTTTCTTGTCCACAAGTATATTGACTGTAAGGGGGTAAAACTGCAAACATATCAGCAGAAACGATCTTTAAAATACAAAAATACAAGTATGCCCTGCAGTGGCAGACACACACAAATAGACTTTTACTACTTTGTCAATTGGGGTAATTTTTTGTATTTGTTCTATAAATCACTGAATGGTTTAGGTCCTGGGCACATTAAAGAAATGATAATGGAGGATAAAGCCAATAGACTTCTGAGGTCCCCAGTCTTGAATAAATTAGTGGAAATCAGAATTCAAAGTAAACATGGTGAAGCAGTATGGCGCTCTTATGCTGCATGCAGGTGAAAATAAGCTACCAACAGAAATGATGTCAGTCCCAAGTGTGAATGGGTTTAAATAATATCAAAGTTTAAATAAATGTTATCAAATACTTATGAATAAAATGCCTAAATCATTTTAAAAATCAAATTTCCAAATGCTTTTTCTTGCCATTGTCAAAAAGGAAGTTAAAAATCTGGGCTTTGCGACGTTCATTAATAACGATACACTGCATACATTTTGTTTGTGGGCACCTTTCTAATCACTGAAGGACACCTTACAACAATCAGTTAAAAACACAAATACAATGTTAAAAACAACATCAAATAAAATAAGACCGTCTTTTGTTAATCCTGTCGTAGCTTTAGTTTTATTGAACCTATCAGCCAGGACGAGAGTAATCATTACTGCTTTCCAAGTTCATCAAAAAGTACAATTTCCATTTGTAACATTTGCCACTGTGTCCAGTCGGACTGCTGGGGCGACATCATACACAAAAAATGCCCCCCAAATACAGGACACACTAGTGGACTTTTATTTGCTCCCTGTTGTGTGACTGTGGATTCACTTTTGAGGTTATTTAATTTTGGTCAAATTTAGTTTCCACAGTAATTATTGGAAGTTTGGTCATAGACATCATGTTTATTAAAAGCTTAACCTGCTTTAAAATATTTCTCCTCAAGGTGCCAACTGGCTTTTAGAAGTAGCGCCCCCTTTCATGCATCACCGCCCCCGCATTTACATGACAAAATGTTGCAGAATATTCACCCTGTCATCATTTGTTGTAATCCTTCCTTAAATTAGTATGCATGTGAAAAGGGCAGCACTTCACCGCCTGCTGTCAGGGTGCAGCAGATGATGACGGCCAAGTTGGTTTGGCGCTTTATTAAAATCTGTCTCTTGACGCTAACATGAAACCAGGAAAAAATGTTTTTCATTATTGGTTCCTCTCATTCTGGCATGCTCTATCAGGAGATGGGATGGCCCTCATTTGTAAACATGTGAAAACATCAGGAGGACGGACCATCAGTGGTTTGTCAATCAGTTCATCCATATTTTAAGTTTGCTCTGGGCCTTGTTAGCTGAATCGGACAAAAACAATGTGGCCTATATTTGCTGGTGAGTGAAAGACCAAGTCCAGCCCGGGGGATGTGAACAAAACGTGAATGATTATGATTGGACAGATGCCTAAAAAGCATAGGTGGTGCTCCACACCATCAGGCACCGAGTGACGGGGTAGAAGCCTTGAGATGAAGCTAAGGCTGTTGGTTCACGCTATATTTCCAACGGCCCATCAGCCTGTAAAATAAACCAACATTGCAAGTGTGGCAGAAGGGAAACTGCCCTGAAATTGTCATTATTCCTTGCCAGCAGTGCACACTGGCCTATGAATAGCTTTGGTGCCTGACGATTATTTGCCATCAGCCTGCCATCCCTCAAAACACAAGTACATCATTTTTTTTTTCTGTGTGCCTCTTCTCGTTCCAGTGGCTCTGCAGCTTCCAGAGGGCCTGCAGTTATTTGCCTGTGTCATCGCAGACATCATTGAGAGGTATGCTGCAGCTGGGGAAATTTTGTATTTAGATGGCTTTTTGATAGCTGAGCCCCTGCCAGTCAGCGGAAAGAGCAGACGCCAAGCCGCTGGCGTTCGAACTTGATCCGTGGCGGGCCGCTCGGCGCTCATTAGTCGAACGAGGGCATTATCGTGATTCTCTGCTTCTGACTCAATGCGGGCTTCTGTACAAAATGATTATGCCGGTCTGGGACGGTGTTCACATCCCACACTAATACTCGAGGAACAGAGAAGATATTTTTCTTGTTAATTACATCTTGTTTCAGTCTGTGCACCCTTGAGTTGCACAGCAGCACTCCATCACTGGGACAGCCCAAATGTTAAATTTTTTCCTTCCTTCAGTGTGAGTCGCCTCCATATTGATGTCCTATATGCATAACAGTTTGTCTTGTCTGTTACCCTGTATTTTGGCCTACATTTTACGAAATGAAAATGGCTGTGAAAAGAGGTACCCGTTCTGTAAAAGCACTCACCTGGGGCCCACGATGGAATATGCAGACAAAAACTACTCGTTGTCTTTTTTTTCTTGTTATCCCCGAGGTCTTCTGTCTGCCGACGCTTCCCAGGAAGGCGGCCTGCTCAGTGTCCCCTTTAAGAAAATGCATTCTGTCATGGAACACCCAGAGTGGGTTCCATTTATAGATGTGAAGTCAATACAAAACTGTTTATAAGATGGACCAGATAAGGGGATATAATGGCCAGTGCTTCCATGGACTTTTATGGCTCAGTGGATATTAGATCTCACGCAGCCAAGTTGGATGACAGCAATACCAAATCAGAATAGTTTCAATGCCAAATGCTCGGAAATTAGGTTTATCCCGTCAAAATTTTGACTTGCATCAAAAGGTTTGTTGGGTCGCAAGTTCCCGCGGTGGAATCTTGTCAGAGAACATTGTTTGATTGTTGCGTTGGTCATTTACCCCAAGATGACAAGAACGGCAGGTGATCTCAGAGTGAGTCTAATTTTCTCGAACCCATGTTCATTTGTCGCAAACTAATTGGTTGGGCCAAGGAATTCCACCAGAAGCCGCCCGAAATGCTGCCGCTTGGCATGTTTCGACATTCCGTGATTGTCAACCTCTGACTGCTCCCGGATGACAAGGTAGTGCCTGGACCACGGCAGGCTCTCTTTTGTCACCCATTTTATGCACTGGCGAGCTCTACTCTTATCAATGGGGTAGAGGTCCACAGCAGCCAGTTAAGATAAATAGGCCTTAGCTGCCCTGAGAGTAAGGAGCTTCTGTGGGATGGTCAGCTTATTCCTACTCAGGACAAATTGGCAGCTGCAATACATCTACACGATGAAACTATAAACTCTAAAATGTCAGGCCACAGACTCTGGTTGACCATCGTTGGCCCAGACCCTGTTTTCCATTTGTTTCCACCTTGAGGCTAGGCTGAGGTAACTGCACAGGCAATCCCCCCTGAGAAACCTAACAAAGTTTTTCAGTGTGAAAGGGGTCCCACAAGGCATATTTCACCATCCTTTATTGGCAACCTATCAGCCTATTAATGGATGCTCAGGTAATGTGTAGACCAGAGGCATCAAACTCATTTTAGCTCATGGATCACATAAAAGAAAATCTATTGCCAAGTGGGCAGGACCAGTAAAATCATGGTATACAACTTAAAAACAATCGGTGTCAATATTATGCAGATTTTTATTTCTGGGCCAGCCTGGTCTCTAGTCCAACCAAAGTAACTGTAAATAAATTGATTTTTAAAAAAAGCCTTTCTGTTCCCTTATATGTATCAATTTAGCATATTTTCTTTAATTACATGCAATTAATGCCAATGTTTTATTACTTGCTTTCCATTTGTTCATAAAATACATATTTTGTATAGACCACACGATAAAATGAACAAAAAAATAAATGAATACCGTATTTTCCGCACTAAAAGGCACACCTAAAAGTCTTCCATTTTCTTAAAAGCTCACAGCACGCCTTAAAATCCAACGCACCTTGTGTATGGTTATTACGGTAATAAGTCGACCCCATAATGGGTCCTTGCTAGAAACATGCTTACAACGCAGAGTGAACATTTAGGGCGATCGGATTACGCAGTTGAACACGGAAATAGAGCAGCGGCAAGAGAGTTCAATGTTAACGAGTCAATGTTATAACTTGCTGTTGGTTAAGTGAACTGTGTCACTGCTTTATTAAATAAGTTTGACTGACATCTGATCGTTAAGTAGCAACGCCAGACAACAGCTAAGCTATCTTAGCTGTTGACGTCAGCTAAGCTATTTTATTTGTTGTCGTTTGTTCAAAGCTTCTTTGATCTGTGGCGTGAATTGCGTTAGCGCTGATTGGTTGAACCACGTGCGTACGTGCTTGCGCTAATGCACGCACAGCAGAGAGCAGCGGACGATGGACTGCTGAGGCCCGCTTCGCTCGAGTGGCGTTGCTACAGTTGTGTTGGCATTTCCTTGAGTGTAGCTCCATCTCGTGAATGCATTGTAGATTGCGTCTTATAGTGCGGTGCATACAACATATGAAAAAAAATTACAAAATAGACCATTCATTGAAGGTGCCCCTCATAATCCAGTGCGCCTTTTAGTGTGGAAAATACGGTACAATGAAACAAATTATGCAGTGGCAGGAAAAAGCGCCAATCAAAATAAATGGTTGTACGTCTTTTCAAGGAACAGAGCAAAGACTTAAAAGGAATACAGCAAGGGCTTCAAGTAAAATTGAGAAATACCCACCATTTCAAAATGGGTTTGGCAGCACACATTTGCCATTATTATTATCAGTTTGTAAATTTCCCCAGTGTGGGACAAATAAAGGATATCTTAAATTAATCTCTTGTTTTATTATTTCTAATTTTATCAGTGGTTTTGTTCTTGTTCCTGATTGTAGAGTGTCCTTGAGTGCTTTGAAACGCGCTTATAAATAAAAATGCATTATTATTACTTTTGTTTAATCATCTTGTTCTTTGCTTACGGTTTCATTCAACTGTGATGACTGAGTCTGAACAGACGGTGGCACCCACATAATGATGTACATGACTGTCTTTAACAGAACAAAAATAAGAAAAGTCGCTGAAAATAATGTAGTGCTTTGTGCTGTAAAATCCAAATATACAAGACTTGCTCCGCATGTCCGGTAGAGGCCCAGATTGCGACCCGCGTCTATTGGTAAGGCTTTTGCTTGACCTGAGTGGCGCCAAAGCTCGATGCTAATGCTAATGAAAGCTCGTGTATTGATCCACTTTCTATGACCTCAGCGAACTATATTACTTTGTCTTTCAAAGTCACTCTGTTCCAACTTGAAAAGCACCAGATCTGAGCTGTACAATAAAATAAACCTTTTACAAAAAGCCACGTTAAGACGATTCGAAAGTTATTTCCCTCCAAACGGCATCCGTGTAGCTTAACAATAAATGGAAGCCAGAAGTTTGTTGGCTGCCACTGTGTACAATTAACATCAGCCATTTGATGCGGCTACTTATTCAGTCGGCCGTCCTCATTTTTAAACCGAGCCAAATTGTCTTGTACATTTGACACCCCTGGTGTAGACCGAGGCAGCAATGTAACCTTTGGGCTTTGGCCCGGCAGGCAGTCGATCTTGTGTCACCCAGCTTATGAGCTGACAAGCTCGACTCTTACCTCTAATATCAACCGGGCAGAGGCCCACTGTAGCCAGTGTGGAAATAAAAAGGGCTAAGCCGCACCTCCGAGTAAGGAGCTTCTGTGGAATGGTCAGCTAATTCCTACTGAGAATAAGCTGGCAGCTGTAGTTGATACACTGACTTTGCAAAACACACAATAGATGTGAGGTTGAAACCACTCTATCTATTCTGCCATGAGATTTCATCTGATTTCTTGATAGTGCAAACCTCGCTGATGGAGTGTGAGTGTTGTTACACTTGCCATGTCACTTGTTTTGCCGTTGGTGGCTGATTTTTGTCTCTTGGCTTAAATTGGACAGACCAGCGCATCGAATATTCACTGAACTCCCATGATCGATTGTAGTCTAAATAATCTTGTCAGAGTAAAGTGAATAGCAAAAGTTGATTTATTGCCACACAATCACCCTATACTGTATCTGATTTTCTCTTGCTTGCCATTCTTTCGTTTGTTGATCTCGACATTTTCAGCGAGTCACAGATGTATACAAAAAAGCTTTCCGGCTAAACGATAGCCTGTGCAGACAGGCAGTGATTCATGCGCTGTCACCGCACCATGTGTTTTATTGCTTTTGATGGTGACGGCTGTCTCGTTGTAGCTTTGAAAGATACCTCTATGAACATTCTTGTGCTGCTGCTCGGGTGACAGCGAGGCGAGCTGCAGTGAGCAAGCCACATAAATGCAATGTCCAAACCCTGGGGACGACCATGGCATTTAATGGTGACCATTTTTTTTCCTGCCGTAAAAATCCTTTGGATGCTACATCGATTGGAAGTTAATCCAAGGTATGCTTCAAGCCAGACGCATCACACATCAACAAATTGAGCACACAATCCCAAAGGTTTTTAAAAAGTGAAAAGCGGTTGTGAGCAAGAGGATTCCTTCCTTTGACAGATTGGCAGTTCCCCATCTTTTCATTTGTAAGAACTTATCCAAACATGTCCATTTATGTCACCAAAATCTATGAATTTCATGATAGTGAATGATAGATAATGGTCTAAACTAGATACAGGCATTTGATAGAATGTCCATGATTGAATATGGTGAATACTTATAATCACCCTTTTACGTTATCTTCTTGGGTCTGGTGATTTTTTTTTTTTTTTAATCGGAATGTTCTGAACTCCAAAGCCTACTTGTGCTTCACGATGACGTTAACTACGCAACTGCGCAAATGAGTTGATTGCGCGCTCATCGCCTCAAATATCGCTGGAAACACGTAAATCGCCATCCTCGTTTGTTGCTTCATTTTGCCCGAGTTATTTTATCCATCCAGCCATCCATCTATTATCCGAGCCGCTAATCCTCACGAGTGTCACGGGCGTGCTGGAGCATACCATGCATGTCTTTGGGATGTGGCGAGGAAACCGTAGTACGCGGAGAAACCCCACGCAGGCAAGGGACCTGCTAACTCGTGTGTCGCCTCAATTGCTTCAGGCTGTGATTAATCAAGACTCAATCTCACACAATCAACACTTGGTGTTAATTGATTATGCTGCTCGTAACAGTAGATTCTGTTCAGGGTAACTGAGTTCTCATTTACTACATTTTAGGATGAATCACCTTTTGAATTACAAATGGAATCACGTTTGCATCAATTAGTGGCTATCTCCCACACATTTGTCACCTATGTGATGTCAAAAAGCCACCAGCTCCTTTTTGTCCGCAAAAAAATAGTGTCAAAAAGGACCCACCATTAAAAAAAAAAAAAATTAAAATAGAAACAAGAGTAGGAAGAGGGGGAAAAAAAGGTTCTTGGAAAAAGATAGACGTGTAACTAAGCCCACACAGACATGTCCTCCAGCCCTGCCTTTCAATCTTCAGCAACAATTTCAGGCATTTGCAATTTGTAACCATCGCTAAGCCCCATTATAAATAGCGTTTAAAATGCAAAAGAGCCTGAGCTGATAGTCACACCAAATCTCCATAATAATTGTAAATAGTGGCCAAAAGCAACACGCATTGACCCGAGGCTAGATTTGCTACAGTTTTGTATATGACCCACAAGTCTTCATCTGCTCAGACTCAATGTTTCTCAACTGACACGCAAGTTGTTAAAATGCACACGTGCGCACACCCTCTCCCGGAAGCTTTGTTACTGTATCCCGGCGGTCATGACCCCATTCTCACTCTGTACAGGTATTGCCTTATGGGATGTGATACTTGAGTGTCTGACATACAAGTGCCAAGAAAAGCGGTCAAGTGCAAAATACTGCAGAAAGAAAAATGCAATTCCGTGGAAAAGCCGGGCATCTTTTCACCCCTACACGAAAATAACCTTGACTCTTGTTGCTCGACCATGGCCCAGACCTTGTTTTCCATTTGTCATATCAGGTGCACTAACAAAACGGCTGACTCACCATACTATGTTTTCAGAGCCTCAAATGTTCAGATGATTCCTGAATTATCAGATGAAACCTTCAATGTTTGAAGACAATGTAGCGAATGGGATGCTGCCTATTCATGACGAGAATGCGATTTGGAAAAAAATCAAAAACAATGTGTAAAAATGAGTCATACCGGGTCAGTTTTGAAAGGTTACTGTGGTATACCACAAGGGTCAGTTATAGTTCCCAAACTGTTTGTATTAGACATGAATTAAATTTGTAGGGTTACAAATATTTTTTTCAAAACGGTCATTTTTGTAGCTCATACAAATATGCTTTGGGTGACAAAAAATGCAAATGAACTTTTGTGTAAAGTTGGACGAGAGTTAGAAAAATCTTCAGTCATTGATTGGTGTATATAAATTGTCTCCTAAGATTACTGAATCAGAAAGAATATGAGGGGCAACATTAATATTGAACAAGTTTTTGAAACAAGTTCCTTGGAGTTATGCTACATAATAAATTAACATTTAGCAAATGAACGAACAACGTAGCAACTACATAATAGGTAAAAATTCCAAAACAATGGCAATAGTATGTAAATTGAGATACCTTTGTATCATAAAGCCTTTGATATAATTTATTTGTCCTTTCGCTATTTGTCCTATTGTGTATAATTCTACTCTGAATAAGACTTAATCATGCTTAATAATCATGCTCATACGGATCCGCTCTTTCTAAAATCAAACATGATGAAGTTAAAAGACTTACATGATTATGAAATTACGTACGGCAAGAATGTTTCGAGCAGAAACACAATCGCTTCCTCACTTCAGAGTTTCATAAAAACTCTTTGTAATCCTGAAGTCTCATTATGCTTTAAGAGGTGCTTGCAAGTTTATCACACAAAAAACTGCAAAACTAATTAGAATGAGATGTCCTGCAAGTATTTGTTGAATCGCTTTTTAGTTTTTAAAGTAAGGAAGAATGATTTCAAAAACAATTGTCTATAACATTTTTTTCGTTTATTTTATTTAAATTTTTTTTGTATTTGAGTACAATGTAAATTAGTCGTTTCAGCAATATTCCTTTTAGTAAGAGAAAAAGACAAAATTGGCCAGGATTTAGCTTCCCCTTGTGCCATTCTGTCACTAATATTTGATGATTATAGTGTGACTATTGTGGAAATTACTATATGATGACAGAATAAACAATTTTTTTTATAAAAGTCATGTTTTTGAAGGTTTCAGCAATATGCTGACGTCTTACGTTATGATGGCAGTTGAACCCAAGCTTTTGGACTACTTTGGATGAAAGGTTTTCTAGTTTCCAAGTTGTGACCTTTACAGCATTCACATTTTGAGTCGATTGTTGGATTTCCGAAAAATCTATTTGTTGGAACGTCACATTTTTAAGTGAACAGCGGCAAACATGAAAGGAATGTATCAAAACGCGAAGCTGTCAGGACTGAACTGGCGAGCAAGGTGAACTACTGAGTGATATTTCTGAGCCAACCCCCCACCCTCCCCCCATTAGAGGGCTCCACGGCTCCTCAGACATACTCTACTTCTTTGTCTCTCTCCATCATGTACAAGTCTAGAGGGCTGTCAAACTTGGGCACTGGATGGCTCAAAGTAACAGACCTGTCACAGGCAATGTGTTGGTAAATCAAGATACAGGGTGCCCACACAGCCACGAGGCATCTGTGGGTCCTTTGTCATCGTCGTCGCTCTCTCTCCATCAAAATGGGTCCATCTGTATTCTGGACAGCTGCTAGAATCCTTTCTGAGGGAGCGGCAGCCGTAGCATACAGCCTCCCAGGTTAAATGTCAAGACTGCCATTAGGAAGGCGGACTTGGAGCTTTCAACAAATGCCTTTCATATTGCCAAAGCAAGCTTTCATGCTGGTTGTCACCAGAAATCACAGAGAGGGAAAAAATGGCCAAGTGTCAGGGTGGCAGGTATACAATCAGCATTGTTGTCAATAATTTTAAGAATTTGGGTATGGCAGGTCGGCGTAGAGGGCGGGGTGTGATGTTGAAAGGTATCAAAAATGTCACTCGCTCACTTGTTGCCATGGTTGAGTTGCAGTTTTCCCACAAAGAAGACTGGATCCCAAACGCTCCCAATCAGGGTAGGTCTGCCGACAATTTTCAGACTCACCCCTGGTGTGTTGTTACCACGGGTGATTTAAACGGATTTCGTTATGTGTGAAATGATTCAAGGACGGTTCGGTCTGAAAGTGACAATTTGATTTGGTTTGACTCAGTGGAATTACCATTTGATTCAAAACGCTATGGCTCGGTTTCAGAGGGAGTTTTTTGCCATCGTTTTGCATACATTTGAATGAACTTGTCAGGGCTATAAATATGCCATTTCCTTCTCAGACATCTCTCTCCAATAAAAGATGATTCAATACATGTATTTTGAATTGGATTGTTTCAGTTCAATTTGTTGTACTTTCATCTTTTAAATCAAAAACAATTTTCCGATTTAAGTCTGGTTTTGTTACATTCCTAGTTGTTACTGAAAATCTGCCCAATTCCAAAAGTCATTGACAGAAAAAAAAAATGTTTTGGTACGATGACAGAGCTAATAAATATCAGGGAAAAAAGTGTCAACTGTGTAACTAAGAACAAGTCTGTCGATTGTAATGAATTGATTGTTGATGAATCAACTCAAAGTAATTGAAGGAAAATGTAGTGCACTACCAGGCGGTGTTGCCACCCTCATTGTGGCTTGAAAACCAATATGAGAGAGATTGATTTAATCACCATTAAAAGTGAATTCTAAATGACAGTTGATAATTCGATCACCCATGTTTCTGTTTCACTGACCAAAGACATTTGCTCAAATGTCTATCCCTAAAAATACTTTGATATATTCCATGCTGTGACTGACTGACTCACAGTCAGCCCAACCCCCGGGTTGTTCCTGTCAGCTGCTCAAATTGTCTCGAATAGGGTCCATGACCCTAATCAGGAGAAATGACCAAAAATTGCTGTACATTTGCCTCCATTTTCCCAAACCCAAAAGAGAATTACTTTCAAGGTGTTTAAATTCTATTCCTTCGGGACCTATTTGCTGTCTGGTCACGTAGTTTCACCCTCAAGTATTTTCGAGTGACATTTTCTTATTGGGGCGGCCCTTTGGTCGGCTAGTTAGCGCGTCAGCCTCACTGTGCAGAGTTCGATTCTGGCTCCGCCCTTGCTGTGTGGAGTTTGCATGTTCTCCCCGTGCCAGTGTGGGTTTTCTCCGGGTGCTCCGGTTTTCTCCCACATTTCCAAAAATATGTGTGGCAGGTTAATGGAACACTCTAAATTGTCCCCGAGGTGTGAGTGAGGATTGTTGTTCGTCTATTTGTGCCCTGTGATTGGCTGTCAACAAGTTCAGGGTGTCCCCCGCCTACTGCCTGAAGACAGCTGGGAAGGGGATCCAGCACACCCTGTGACCGTTGTGAGGATAAAGCAGATCTGAAAATGGATGGATGGATTTTCTAATTGCCACATCCATGACTTTTTAAAAACTTGATGCTTTGTTAAACATCACCCCCAAAATTGTGTTTTCGTTTGCCGTAACCATGCCTACCTCCCAAAAATGACAACATGTTTTTTTTTTTTTTGTTTTAAATAAGGTGAAATCGATGTCATAGTGTGGTAACAAGACAGCAGGGTGTAAAATGAAAGAGTGACACCTCTATCCCACAGAGGCTCATGTACAAAAACGCTCAAGATCTCGCTCAGTTCAAATCACATCTCATCTGGGAGGACATGGTGTCCGAACAGACTTGAAAATCCAATTGTTTCTGATGCGGTAGAATACACTACCTTCTTGACAGCTCAAACATGGAAATTACCCGAGCTGTCATGCCAAGAAAGTAGATTCATTCCATTCAGAGATACGCGTGGAGGGAGAGAAATCATACCTCCTGTTTAACATGGACAAAGACATATAACAAAGTGTGATGATTGTGTTTGTTTTTTCTCATCGTGTTCCCCTTGGCTTCCAAATGAAAAGTGGCAATAGTAATGAGCGCGCGCAGGTGTCGGCAGCAGTTCGGTTGCTTGTTCCACTCGTGAAGATGACATCTGCGTTAGAAGATTGAATCCTCATTTATGAGGCAATCGTATAAACACATTTTCCTCTCTTCTCGATAAGTAGTGCTCAGTGCTGAAGGTTACACAGCGCTCTCTCTCCCCTTCCTACACCACCCACCGCTCGTCGTGGCCTTGATCGCTTCTGCTTGTGTAGCGCTGACCCACACGTCCTCGTGATTGTGGATAGATGAGAAACCATTTTCACGGACTGTAAAATGGAGCGGAATTCAGCATATGCTTTGAAAACATCCTGTCACTGCAATTCTTCTGGCAAGTTTGGGGAGGACACAAAAAACACAACTCGCTATTTTCATTGCTCAGGAAAACCGAGAGCCGCAATTGATTGTTTCACCCTGTACGCTTGCTGTTGAGTGAAAAAGGGAGAGAGCCTGGCGGAGCATACCATTAGGCCGTAAATAAAGGACAATTTCATCAAGACACATTCAACGAGAGATGAAATGATGGACGGGATCCCAGGGAAATTGTGACAAGCGGCATAAGAAGAGAACCCCCCCAAAAAACGAAGCGGCAGAGGCCGAAATGATTTAAACTAGTCGAGTGACAGATGATGGGTATTGGCCTTGGGGATGAGCAAAATAGGAATTAGATGGATGTGGCGTCATCAATTGCAACCAGAAAGAGCTTTCATAATCATTAGCGCTCCATGTCATCCTTCATGTCTCGAGGAGCGTGGCTTAAATGGCAGTGAAGCAGCCCGCTTGAGAAAATAGCATTGTCAGAGCATCAACGCAGAGATGCAAGGACATTATTTTCACGTGTTCACACAGTGCGTCTTCTCAATTGTTGCCATTGAGTGGCCAACAGTAGTTGTAGGATTTACGCGTCGCCTCGGTTGATCGTGATGAATTCCAAATCCATTGGTGCGTTCAAAGTAATCCGTTGTGCAACTCGATTCACTTGGATATCAAATCAATTTTAACCCATTAGAATGCACAGTATTGACATTTCCTTAATATGTTGGAGTATGAAAAACAAAACAAATCAGAAACAAGTTTCTTGTGTTCATGTATCTGGGAACTGTTGACCAATCATCACTCGAGTTATTCACGATCCAAGTCATCAGTTCAGCAAACCTCAAAAGATCCTTGTTTTACAACAAGGGGTGTCAAACGCGGGCCACTTTAGAGTTAGCTCTTCCCCTCGCAGGGCTATTACGACGGTGAAATGAGGTCACGGTTCAAACCAGCATGGGTTCTTTTCATGGCATGACATCACAAATGCTTTTTACCTTCTCCTTCCCTTTGGGTTCCTTTTCCAGAAGTTTTCATTTAGTCTTATCTTTCCCGGGTTCTTCCCTGAGCTTTCACAGTACCAAGCTGTGCTGGCAAAGTTCTAATAACGGTTGCTTTTTCGCTCCCTGGTTTTGTTCAGCACCCTTTCAGCATCTTTTGCTGCACAATTTGTGCTCCATGGTGGTCCAGTGCTTAGCGCATCGACTCCACAGTGCAGAGGTATCTGCTTCAATTCCGGCTCCGGCCTCCCTGTTTGGAGTATGCGTGTTCTCTCTGGGCCTGCGTGGGTTTTCTCCGGGTACTCCGGTTTCCTCCCACATTCCAAAAACATGCATGGCAGACTGATTGACCACTCTAAATTGTCCCTAGGTGTGAGTGTGAGCGCAAATGGTTGCGATTGGTTGGCAACCCGTTCAGGGTGTCCCCCGCGTACTGCACGAAGACAGCTGTGATAGGCTCCAGCACCCCCGCGACCTTTTGAAGATAAAGCGGATCAGAAAATGGATGGGTGGATGTTGTTAAAAGCCTGCTGTACAAATGTCACGGCAGTTGGCGTACACTCACCAAAACGATCAGTAATTATCTTGTATTTTGGAGAGTGAAAGGATTATCACATGGTATTACCAAAAAACATCTGTCTAAGCATTATTTGGCACTCGCTGCCTCGCGTTGCGTCCCTCTCTGCACATGCAACATTCCTGGCAGATGATCAGTGACTCCTGCGAGACATGTTTCACATTTTCCATATCTAAATACCCTACAAGACGGATGCCGTGACTCTCGGGGCGACGATAAAATCAAAGTAAATGTATCGTTTGACAAGGGAAGCGCTTGAACGCTAATTTTCCGTGTATCGCTCGCAGGAAGCAGAGTGTAAATAGCAGCTTTGCTCGTTTAACAAATTCATCATTGTCATCCTCGCCAAAATATACCCCCCCTTTTTTTTGTTGCTGTGACTGTTTAAGCTCCATCAGCATCTGTTCTTTCCCGAATGACTGCTCCCTTGTGCACTAAGTGCGGAAATCAAACTCAAACGCCCAATATCACCGTACGTGTCCCTTGATAGCGATAGTATCACAATGCGGCACGACAGCACGACAACGGCAAAATGGGCTGAGATGTCGGTCTGAACAGCGCCATTCCGATAGCCGTGGAAATGTGTTAGCGAATTTCAAAGGAAGTCACGTCGTTATTTATTTTAGTTATTGAGCGTCGTGTCAAGCAGATGGATGAGGTGAAAGTGAGCTTTTTTTTACGGCCGTGTCATGCGCCGTTTGGATTAGCCCCCTTCATAAATGTGTCAAAGTCGCGCCCAGAAGAATACGTTGGTATCAAGTAAAACTGTATGGACAAAATGTTTTCCTGTACAGTATGGCTGAACGAGAATGGAAACAATCATGATCATAATTAATTATTTTGACATTGCAATCATGGTGAATGAACACCGTTATTCATTCATTCATTTTTAAAGGTATTAATCGCACCACCAAAACTCAAGTTTAAATAACACTTAAAATTGCAATGTTTTGTGCTCAGCGACCACCAATTTTAAAACAATTAACTGGACAGTTTCTCATAATGAATTGTGATTCATCGCAGTTTTCTCCTGGATTTTTACTTATTTATTTCTTTTTAAACAAAGCCTCTCACAAATATTCACAAGCGGCAAATCTTGGATCAATGCATCAACTAAAAGTACACATAGATTTTACCGACTGTTCTAATTGCTGTCTTTGATTCTTGAAGACAATTCTTTTCCTGCAAACGTTGAATCAAACGATCCCAAGTGACTCCGCTTTACCGGCATATTTCTGAAATCCTTTTCACTGAAAGAATTCTCAAAACATTTTGCTGAAATGTTTCGTTCTGCAGATGAGCGTCATCATTCAGCAGTGTTGTAGGAAACTTGAGTGGGGTATTTTACTTGGAAATGATAGCACCAAAGACATACAATTAATATGGTATTCAAATTGGCTTTGCAAAGTGCGCAGATGACTTTGCATTTATCCAACAAGCGCCAAGCAGGTTAAAACTACCTCTAGTCCGTGTTTGTCCATGTTTATACCACTTACTCCTCTAAGTTTGGCCGCACACATGAGCAGAGGCCACAGAAAGTAAATAAAACTTGATTGTGTTAATCTTTTGAACTCCGTCAAGAATTTGAGTGAATCTCCAAAGTCTCTCTCTCTCTCTCTCTCTCTCTCTCTCTCTCTCTCTCTCTCTCTCTCACTTCCACTCAAGTTCCACGATGTTGTATTCCCTCAAATATTCACTCTACTGTTTTATTTGTTCAGTTGGACGTCAGACAGAGCATCAATTCAAGTTTGTTGAGGACATTCGGTATGATGACATAGACATGTTTTCTCCCAGCCTGCTCTCCCATACGAACTACCTTTTACAAAAGGGAAATGACGGTACCTCGACCGTGCTCCCCATTCTTTTCTGCTGTAGGCTGGTACCAAAAGCCCAATCAGGGACATCACATCGACTGATGGTTACTGATGCCTGGAATGTAATGGACTAAAAAATGAGCCAAGGGGGGGTGGTTTGCCCGTGACTATGCAAATGCAGTGCACATGCTTATTTGAGCTGTCAGCTGGCAAAGTACCATTGACAACTGTGGCAAGAGCAGCGCTGCTGCTGCACCTCTTCGCACCTCACTGGCCTGCTTGTCTAGTTGCTTCCGAGGCGAGCAGCCTTCCATCTCTGCTTTTGCCGACTCCCCCTCCCCCGTCCCCTTTTTTTGTGTTCTCATTAAAAAAAAAAGTCACCGGCAGCCCAACGGGGACAGAAACCCTCCCTTTACTGACCACTTGAGATGGTTGCAACAAGCACACGGTTACTGTTCGAAACGAGTCCTTTTTGCCTGATTATGCTAATACAACAAAATACAGGGGAACCTCTCGCAAATTTTTCCATGCATTGGAAATAAGTGAGTTAAATGTCTCCAGGTGCGAAGTGTCTAATCATAAAACGGTGCATGCAAAGTCAAACAGTTCCATCAAAGTAAAATGAAGTGACACTATTTATCCTCTGTCAACACTTGATAGATGCATAATGAATGGCAAGGGCATAGTTTTTGACGCGATGCAGCATGCTAGCCTGAAATCAAAATTGGACTACCGGTACTTTGACATCCCAGTTAGACTTGACTGTAAAATTAAATGAACGACAAAAAGAATGACCCACATTGTATATTTGATTACAAGCCATGCATGCTTCATGAAAGAACAATCACCAACACTAATGCTAAAGTCAATGTAAAATCCCATTGACATGCTACTGGAAAATGAGCATGGACTTTCCGCGGGTGCTGTTCCTCCAAATAATGAATATTTACATATTAACACCATAGGAACGCATACAAAAAGCCAATACTAAAAGGCATAGATTCTTCCTAATCTGTGAAAAATAAATTCAATTGATGACGATCAATTGCAACTTGCCCAGCCCTACGTTCAACTTAGGTCATCATCACTTTTGAGCTGTAATCTTTCAAGTGTTAATACACAATTTGGATAATTGACACGACAAGTAGAATCTGTTCTAGTGGTACTTGTACTCCACTTTGAGAACCGCTGACAAGAGTGCAAAGCTATTTGGAGCATAATTGGTTGATTTGTCGATGCGACACATTATAGCGATGGATCGGAGCATGTGGATAACTTATGCTGGAGGCCATCCCAGCATGCAGTGTGTGAAAGGCTGATGGATTTCCAATTTTCCAACATTTACCGTCCTACAATTTGCATTTGTTTGGAGTTCAAGGGAGCTCCTGGAGGAAAGTCGCACAGCCACTGGGAGAACTTGCTAAGATAACAAAAGTGCCTTTGACTCTCATTTGTTAATGCGCTGAGCAAATATTTTGTTGCTGCCAAAACATGAGGTTGTTGTAAAGGGATCTATATATAAGCCTTACTTCAAAGGTCATATACTAATTATACTGTAATCTCTCCTAATTAGAAATGTGTTGCGCTGATCTCAATTTAAGGAGTGCGCTTCAGTACAAGAACTGTTTCAAAAACTCTGCCTTGACAATATTTTGATTGACAATGTCAGAGGTATTCATCCAGCAATATATTTATCATTGTGGTTGTAGTTTGAGGCCGATGCCGATTCCCACTTTAGGCAGGTTAAAATTCCGATAACTGAGCAGCTGAATAATTTTCCAAAATTCCCACAGAATGGGAGTCAACTTAACCTTTAACCCCTTCATGCACCCTGTAACCTGATAACATAAGCTGTCCACTCTCGTCACCGCTGTCCCTGAAAGGGTTCATCACGGGATTAGGACGGTAAAGGATAAAAAGTTCACGGGAGCAGGATTGTCAAGTAGGGGGTTGGGGGGGGGGGGGGGGCGTGGACGGATGCACAGCCATTTTTCATGTAACTGACCTCCAAGAGAGGAGCAGTACAGTAGTAAGAGTCACTCTGAATGGGAACAGGACAGGCGTGGGAGTTGTCTTAGGACATCGTAGGAGCAGGATGGAACAGAATTTGTTTCTTTTTTTTCTTTTTTCTTTTTTTTTTTTACTATATTCTGGGACGGGACAGGGTTTTTTTCTGTGGGAGTGTGATGGGACAGGAGTAAAAATCCACTCCAATGTCACCTGCAAATGTCTACTAAATATGACGGCACGTCATTGCCGCATGTGATAAAGCATCTGCGCGGCTGAATCACTCATATCAACGCAAATGTCCATCTTAGGCATCATGTTTCCAGTGGGATTCAATTAAAGTCGACCGTGAAGACAACTGTTACTCAAGAAAACTCCGATGATGTCAGTTCTCCCCATAGGGCTCTCTTTCCCCGCCCTCCCAGAGGAAATATTTGGCTTTTGATAACGCCCAGGTCGGATGTGTGCGAATGAGCGTTCATAATGCTGACGCTCTGCATACATGTCTTAATGGGATTTCAAACGAAGGTATTTGCATCTGTTGTTGTATTGCCAGGTGTTAGATGTTATTGGTGAGAGTACTTTGGGCTCCCCCAGGACGGACCCAAGGTGTTTTGTTTTCTCTTCACCTGCTGTGACATCTCCATGGAGTGCAACCCAATGCCAAACCAAAATCTTGACCCTGCTTCTAGTACATCTCCCGCCACGCTAAAATAATAATGCCAGAGGCTGTTTTTGCCAACCTCCTTAATTTCTTGAACTGTTGCTCGAACCGGAGGACGGTACAAATCTGCTCGCACTAAACCCTTTGTGCGTGGGAGCGCATATGTTTCCATGAAATACACTCGTCTTGTTTGAGATGTGTTTTTGTGGCAAATGAGTTTCTTACAAAGATTTGAATCGCTCTGTAGTTTCTCATTCGTATCGAGACTTGCGCTGAAGACTTAATTAGGAGGAGCTTTTAAGCAGTTCTCAAGCTTTCCTCTGACATCTTAATTAGATCTAAATTACATTTCGGTTGGCTCGCAAATTAGTAAAACCATACAATAAACTCTGAAGGTTTCTGACATCAGAGATAAGGAAACGATGATGACGTTTTCATCTAATTTGTTCCTTATACGTTTAAAGACTATCATGCAGTGTTTCCTGTATGAGACGTATTATAAGGGGGATTTGATTAACACCGATGCTCTTTCCATTTCGTCCCTCGCAGTCTTTTGCTCCATCTCATCGCCTACGTCCCGTTGGGATGCGGGACCAGGCGCAGCTCCCTAATTACCCTACCATGTCCGTGTGGCATTGCGTGTCCCGTATCGGCCCCATAATCGAATTCATAGCGTTTATTATCATGACAGTGGAGTATACCGGCTATGCTAATGTCGAGATGGACGCCGCCAACTGAGGTAAAGTGAGAATGGGATATCAGGTAAATTGATGGCTGATTAGATACGTTTCCTATCGCATCGTGCGTTGTTCTGCTTGTGCTGCTGTGGATTATCATTGCATTTGCTTTATTAATCGAGGGCAAACTGTATTTCCACAAATGGTGAGAATGCCAAATGCATCAGCTACTGCTCAATAATGGAATAGAGAGAGTAATATTTGTTGTTTGCTGGTATCTTACCATTCATATTCAATGTGACTTGAAAAACCAAAAATGAGTATAGTGACTGGCGAGATGCTTTGCTGAGGTGGTAGCTTTGGCGGCTCCCAATCTGAAGGTCGTGGGGACAATCCTGACCTTGTGAATTTGGATCGACGTGTCCTTGAGCAAGATAGTGCACCCTCTATTGCTCATGCTGTGTCATCTGTTGTTTAATGAAGAGATAGTGTTGTTACATTTTACTCATAGCCTATTGTCGGTAGTGTCATCATGTCCTCTTGTCAAGTAACTAATGATGGCAGCAGCAGAATGAATTCTGAAGTCGAGAAAACCGTTTTGTCTGGCAGTTTTCAGAAAACCAAACTAATTGTCGGAAATGTCATCATGTAACAGGACAGTGACCCAAAAACCAAAACACACAGCCAACACTTCACACAAGACTTCCTCAATGGGGGAGAAAAGTGGAAGGTCTTAAACTAGCCACGCAATCATCGGATCTTAACCCAATAAAGCAGGGGTGGCCAACCAGTTCGAGAATAAGAGTCAATTTTTTTGACCGTGTTGCTGCAAAGAGACACATCATACACATGGGCACACACAAACATCACCCCATCTCTTCCTCACACACACACAGACACACACACACACACACACACACAGACCTCTGAACACAGAAATTGACTCCTACAGTACCAAGACCAGAGGCCAATCATTTTCAACAATGAATATTGTGTGTACTGTCTCACACACACACAAACTCTCAGTTCAACCAAGTCCAAAACCAAAAATATAACGTTTTTCTCTTACTATGCATGTTGCTTAGTGCCTTAGTGCAGGGAATTCTGGCATTCCTTCTCTTGAACAATGCTCTTCAAATCTGGCTTGTATTCAGTTGTTGCCACTCGAAGCAGGCACTGTCTGCATACCAGCTGCTGTGGTGACTACTTGGGTCAGCTTGCCAGATAGGGCAAACTTTTTTGACCGAAGATCGACGATTGAAGCGACCAATTTCCCACGATCGCGCACGTGCAAGCATATACACAGGCTCGCACGCAATGCACACGGGCACCAACCATGCACTCGCTCACGATGAGCAACAGCCGGAACTGCCCCTCACATGACTAAAACTGAAACACACAGACACACATTTTCAACGCTGGTCATGTAAAACCCCGGGAGCAGCATTCAACCAATGAAAGAGCCTCGGGTTGGCCACCTCTGCAATAGAGCATGCATTACACCTACTGAAGAGGAGACTCAGGGGAGAAACCTTTAGAAACAAACAAACTGAAACCGATCTGACAGAGGCTGCAATAAAGGCCCGGAAAAGCATTTCAGTGGGTCACAAGGTTTCATGCAACTTTTGCAAGTAATGGTTATGCCACCAAATATGAAATGTTGTTTTTAAGTTAATTAAATGATGTCCTTTGCAATAGTTTTGCTCACTTGTTAAGTGGGTGGCTTCAAACAAACGGTGCTCTATGCTGAGGTGTTTAACACTGCATGTAATTACCATGAAATAAAAGCTGGACTTATGAACCCAAATTCCTTCTGCATCCAGGAAAAAAAAACAAAGGAATCGACCTTGCCCTTCCAGTACTTTTGGAGGCGAGAGTACATACTCACCATTTTTTTCTTCCGCATGTGTTTAGCGGAGGCGTATTTTTCTTCAGCGCATGACACACTCGTCAAATAACTGGGTGTCTGTTAAATGGCCGGCCGCTATTTGAGCACATTTATTGTGGCGCTTGCTCGTGCCATAAGTCAGATGTTAGAACAATAGTTAGCCGCGAATGAGAATGTTTGCCAAGTGTAGCGGTAGACTTGATGCACACAACGGAGACAAAACTTTGACGATAGAGAGGGTAAGTGATTCCGGTTTTGAAGGCAAATATTTATTCTCCAGATGAGTCGCCCCGTGTGTTTGTTGCAGGGCTCAGCTGCTCCCGCCTTTGACTTGAGAGCAGCCATTAGGGGGGAGAAGGGACGCTGAAAATAGGCAGTGGAAACTCTGGGATGATGAGGAGGAGCCCCAGGAGGCTGCAAAACAGATTACATCAGAGAAAGCGAGAGAGGGTACGCTAAATAGAAGCTTTGACTGAAGCCCCTTGTGAGGAGCAGAACCGGGGATAAACACACCAAACGGATGTCGTTGTGAAAGATTGGCCAGCAGGCGGCTGATTATCAAGACCCCGTCGGTATCTGTAGAGCAGGGGTGTCCAAACTTTTTGCCAAGGGGGCCAGATTTTATGTGGTAAAATGTCGGGGGGCCGACCTTGGCTGACATTCTTTACATTGTTCAACAAATTTTAGTAAGCCAGTCTGTTTCACATTTCCATTTTTATTTTACATTCAACAATCTTAAGAATTTCTTTTGGTTCATTTGAAACAGGAATTTGAAATATGACATATCAGTCAATATAAACACGGAGCGATGTCTTGTTAACTCGTGAGTGATGCCCTCTAGTGTCTAAATGCTATTACTCATTTAGTGAATGCTATTACTCATTTAGCCACTAGAGGGAAGCAGTACTCTATGAAACATCACTCACCAGTCGACGAGACCTCAGTCAATGCAACACGTGTTCCATTGCGCCCAACCTGCGGGCCAGACGGCACTGACTTTATGACGGGGGCCGAGGGCCGGATGAAATTCGACCGCGGGCCGGATTTGGCCCGCGGGCCGGACTTTGGACACGCCTGCTGTAGAGTGTTCGCTCTGCAGCCCCGTCCGTCTGTTTATCGCTTTGACTACGTTCCCTTCGGCACCTTGTCCCATCCCTCGTCTACCTTTCTGTCTTACCTAAATCTGTCAGAATAAAGCCTGAAACGCCTGACAACTAGCCATTTACAGCCACCTCCTCATCTACCACCCTCACAAGGCCTCGGGCTTGCTTCCGCTCCCCTGCCGCTTCCTCTCAGACTTTAATTCATTTTACTTAACCTTTACGGTTTGTCTTAGCATTTAATTTGCCTATAAAGAGCAATGGAAGCATGTTGTTTATCTGTAGTGGGATGGATTATTTCTTCTTAACAAGTCTTCTGTAAGTCCCTAGGTAGTTGTATAATGGCATCGTGTTTTGTTCTGTGTCGCCAAAGATCTGACACGTGATTTGCACAAACTGTAAAGCATCCTTTCTGACTAGTTTATTGTCCTGGTGAATGCGATGGTGTTTAGTATTCTCTTTCCTGCAACATGTTTTGTCGGTTCATGCCATTAATAAATGGGGACTCTCACTCAGCAGTGAATGTCCGTGTGGCCACCCAATACAAACAATGGAGCACATTCTTCGGGACTGTGAACTGGGGCCCACCTGCACAGATCAAGACCTCTTAGACACTAGTGATGCTGCCAAGCAATGGATCCAGTACTGGCGCGACAAGATATGATGATGATGCCATCAATATATTCGTTGAGAATCCATTACAAACTAAATTGCTTACGTGTACACGCCATGTGTCTTGTTTCTTTAGTGTCTGGATTTAACTGCGTTGTAAAATGGCAGGAGGAGAGTACGAGTCATCCGTTTCTTCCACAGAGCTGAGCTTACTCTGTCATGCTTAAAGACGGTGTGTCTGTTTTCTTGCCATAATGCTGTGAACAATGCAGTGGATCATCCCAGGTGAGACACAATTAGGTGGCATAGGTAAAAAAAAATAATGAGCATAGGAAGGAAATAAAAGAAATAAGGAGAAAATGAAATGGTGCCATCATAAAACATTGAACTTGACTGGCCCTGTCGGGCCATCATGAACCGAGCTGTGGTGCTGATGCCAGAAGTAGCATTGGCCCTCATTGGCAACAATACTTAACGAAGTGTAAAACTGGTTTTGTAAGCCTACTTGTGGATCTCTAATGAAGCGTAAAGACTCAGTTAGCCAAAATGCACACGAGCATTCAGTGCATAAATGCCTGGCCAGTCAGGCCAGCATCTCTGAACTTGGGGCGACCCGACAATATCACTGGGCCATTGGGCCGCCGTTAATGTCGAACCCTGATGTCACTAATTTTTTTCTTTTTTTAACATTCCTAACAGTAAGCAGAAAATGAAATCAAACACTGCAAAACCCTGAACATTTGAACACTTTACCTTTTCCTTGTATAACTAGCTTCCAATAAGTGAATCAATCAATATGCATAAAAATGGCAATAAATCAATTGATTGGTAGTTACTCCAAATGAAACATATATTAGTTATACATGGCTGTAATTTGTCCTCACAGACTAATCGTATTAAATAAAATGTAACAAGTAGCTAATGGTCAACCTTCAAAACATTTGACTGACTTAACAGCGCCTCAGTTTTAGTTCCAGTGCTTTTATCCAGTACATCCAAGCTGAACCTTAATTTGAGGAAGCACTTTATTGATTGGAACTCCAATGGATGAACAGGATCTTAATAAAATTGCGATACTACCTAAGAGCCTCTCTTGATGGAGTGGACTTGTGGATTCAAACCAGTAGACACGGTGTCTCACACACGCCAACGCCTGCTCGAAAAATGCTCCAGATATGCTGCAACTTGGTCATTGATGTCGCATCGTAACTGAAACGGCAATTGATCTTATTAAACTCCCTACTTATCACATCCCGCGAGAATCAATTTGTATTTGGCAGGCAAAAGTGGGGGTGCGCAAGTTCTGCAGGGCTGGACTAATTAATGTTCACGTGTGCATTTGCGGCAGGTTCACGGAAGCGGATACCATCGTGATGGGAGATGTAACGTACGGGGCGTGCTGCCTGGACGACTTTACTGCCCGAGCCTTGGGAGCCGACTTCATGGTGCATTATGGCCACAGTTGTCTTGGTGAGTCTTTTGTCTTGTCTGTGTTTATGTTTGACTAAATGTGATGGGACTGTCTTTCTGAATGTTCTGAGCTCCTGTTTTGTGGAAAGCTTCTTTCCTCATGCAAATTGTGCCACCGTTTAACGGTCCCCAACAACCGGACAGCGACTGGCAAGGGTCCATGTGTCTTTGGAAATTAGGTGAAACTGCCTGTGCCTCTCCACGAGTCCAACAGTTTGTCTCAGTCACTTGATAAAGTTGAGTACAAAACAGCCATCTTTGGAGTGCTTCTTCAGAAAAGGCGAAAAGGCCAAACAATTACCGTATTTTCACGACTATTCGACGCATCGTACTAATGGCCGCAGTGTCATTAATGGGTGACATTTCTGTATTTTACACATACACAGGACGCACCGTACGAATGGCCGCAGTTTTACAGTGGTAAAACATACGCCAGCTTAAACATACGGCATGCATGCGCGCACTCTAACACGTTAGCTTGAAGCATACGGTAGCATGCCAAGACATACAGATGAGATAAAAACACGTTTTTAAAAAGGCAACGAAAGCAGAACTGAGTTCGGGTGTATTTTATTTAGCCATCGTACAATGTTCTCACGTTTTTCGATCAATCATCACCCAGAAATCCATCAAAGTCCTCATCCTCTGTATCAGAAGCAGAGGACTGCACATCTCAGTTGTCATTGAATGCATCACTTGCTAGTGTGAGTTGCTACGCATTGCCGAGCGGAAAGAAGGAGTAGCAACAGCAAAGTCAACATTTCTCTCGTGTGAAGCTTTCCCACATTTGAAAGTAAAGAACAGAGCGAAACATGGTGGCAGCGCGTGTGTGTGTAGAAAGAATTGTGCAAGTACCGTAATCCATCAAAAACGCCGCGTTCCCTCTCGTTGTTGCGTATTGTGGCGTAACTCGCTGCCTCTCACTCTTTGTAAAGTTGTGTTTGCCACCGATCATCCATTGTTCCCATGCCGTTTGCAACTTTACTTTGAACGCCCGGTTGATGCCAATGTCCAGCGGTTGGAGTTCTTTAGTCAAGCCTCCGGGAATAACGGCAAGCTCAGAGTTCATTTGCTTGACTTGTTTTTTCACCGCTGCTGTGAGATGGGCACGCATGCCAAAAGCATAACCGGTGGCTCTAAGTTTGAACTGAGCTTCGTAGGCGTGTCTTTTTGTCAAATTTATTTTCAGGGGTACTTAGAAACCAAAACCGGAGTTGTTTTGCAACAATGCACATTGCCACACTCTATACAAGTGTCGGTACTGGCTTGAGGCGTCCACTTACACGCCCACCCTTCACCATTGGCGGACTAGCTTGCCTGTCCTCTCTCTCCCTCTCTCTCTCTCTCTCTCTCTCTCTCTCCCTCTCCATATATGTATATATACACGCCCACCCTTCCCTGATTGGCCGACTTCTTTCCCGCATGCCTGGCCACAGTCACTTCCGCCTTTTCTCTATATAAACAGCGTGTCAGCTGTCAGTCAGATTTTGGAACTCAGCGCATATAAAGGACGCTCCGCACCATAAGGCGTCCTGTCCATTTTGGAGAAAATTTAAGACTTTTAATGGCGCCTTATAGTCGTGAAAATACGGTAGTCAAAAGAAGCAACTGTATCTTGCAAGAAAAAGAATGCTGCATGAAAGAGACAATTTCGGCAGTCCTGTCTCTCAGGATCTGAAGTGGGAGGTGAAAATCAACTCCGCCCTCAAAAAGATCCAGCAGGGGATGTATGTTCTGCAACTGCTGAGGAAGTACGGTCTAAGCTGTTGAGACAGTTCTCTGCAAGTCATTGAATCAGCCCTGGGTTGATGGATCACAGCAGACTGCTGAAGACAGTTAGGAATGCTGAGAGGATCATCTGTACCACTCTACCTGCTCATGAGGATTTGCACACCCTGAGAACTAAGACAAGGCACAAGAACCCTCCTGCCCCCACCTACCCACCCCCTTCTCAAAATAAAACATTGATGCCACTCTGCAAATCAGCTTTTCCATCATCTTAGTAGACATTATCAAAGAATACACACTAAAAACAGCATACATTTCAGCAACTTCTCATTAACTTCTCAAGATTACAAAATGTCATTCCATACATAATTTTTCCATACTTACTTGTCATGTCCTTGTTTATGATGGATGATACCAATGCAACGTGTTATACCGGAGACAAATTCCTTGTGTGTTCTACATACATGGCCAATAAAAATGATTCTGATTCTGAAGATGGTGCCGTAGTTGGCAGTCGCCTGTGAGAGCTCTTATCTGCTCTTTGGTCAATTATCCCTTTTCTTTCTTCATATGGTGTTTGTTGGCGCTTCTTGACTCTTGCCACTTGACAGTTCCAGGGCGTTTCTGTTATTTTGCATTCGTAATGGGCAGCATTTTTCACCGCCCCGTTTTGTTGAGCGGGGATGTCGGCACTGTCGTATAGTCTGTATTGGTGCGGCTGGATGGATGGCTTGCGGAGCCGATGATGATGAGAGAGCAGCGTTGACGTGGAGTGCAAATGCGAAATTTGGACCTGAGAGTCGGTGGTTGGAATTGAAGCGGATTTACATGGGAGATGCGAGAGCTTCTTGTTTACTTTCAAATTGAGCTTGTAGCAGACGTGTGCACATTTTAAGATTGACTTCTATGACCCATTGGTGAAAGGATACTTTAATTCTCTCTTCTTTCATCTGGAACTGCTTCAAACAACAAGGCGTATGCTGGAATAGGGTCGTGATTGCATGACTGTCCATGTCTTATGTGTGTTGTCACTTTATTTTCTTATTTTATGTTCTGGAAATTGCTTTTTTAAAGCTGCAGCTGTTGTGAAAGCGTTCGATAAAAATCCATTGTATTGTAACGTAAGCAGGTGACCAATGGCCAATTTTGCACATCTCAATCACAAAATGTCCATATAGGCAACCAGCTTTAGCCCCAAACTACAATCCTCAATGCAATATGCGGGTCAAAAATAATTAACCGAACCTTGGGTAAATGTAACCCATTCTGTTCAACATCCACAGCTACCTCGCGACAGGGTGAGGAATACAAAACAAAAGCCAGCATTCCGTTTTGCTGGTATTGCTTCCCAACACACATTAATCAGCAATCAAATTCACAGAATTCATCAAAATGTTACAACGTCCATCACTGTCAATCAAATGGCACGACCCACAAGAAGGCTTGGTGCTGACCGAAAGACGTATCGATCGACAGGAACATAACATTGGTCCGAGGATATCTGCTGCTCCAGTACGGCAGGCACATCGGACCTTTCTAGCCAAGACATGGCATTGACCCAGCGGATCAATGAGAAACATACTGTACATTAGAGGTGTCCTCCGCCTTCTCTCGGACCTTCTCCCTCCGCCCGGCTGGCCGTCTTTTACCGGACGAGTTGGGAAGCCCAAATCGATCGTTCTGCTACATTGCTGCCTTTTCCAAATACCAGAACTAGTCTGCAGAATTTTAATGCGCTCCATTCGTGAGATGATGCCTTACTGATGCAGGTACAGTATATGTTTACATTTAAGATGGAAGAGCATCCACAGCAAATAATTCAGTGGTTGGGCGTTTCATATTGATTGCTTCACTTGGTATAGAAAGTGAATACACCCTTATAAGACACGGCACCAAATAAAAGCTATTTCTCAAACCTGAAACCTTTACCGTTCTGTTGAAAAGATATCTAGTGGCATCGTACATGGATTGACTCAAGTCACTCAGTCTTTTGGAAAAGGAGTCCATCTACATTGCGCATTGTCTGTAATTGCAATGGTATCGCTTTCGATGGTGATTTAGTTCTGGGCTCAGGCTGTGCCATTCCAAAAATGCTCCCTCTGCTTCCGGCGAAGTCGTTTGTTCTTTGATTTGGATGTCCGCTTGGCCTTTCCATCCACCTTGATGAAAGCCAGTGCGTATCCATGTGACGATTCATGTTTTTATTTTGCCTTGACCTTTCCAACCACGCAACCATGAGGACGTCACACGCGTCTCGTGTCAGACACCTGTGAGAGATCAAAGGTGCCGATGCGCCTCACAGAGGAACAGTCTTCCACTTTCATGTTCTCGCTGGTGTTTCTTCTTTTTTGTTTGTTGCTGTCACCGTTTGTGGTTTGTCATCGTGGACCTCCTACAGCTATAGACTCAGATTCATTAAAAAAAATACTAAGAATGGAATTCGTTGTATCCGTACGACACATCCTTTTTCATCAATGCTCAATATAGAATAATACAAAGAAAAGCTAGTGGGGCTAGCCAATGAACTTGCCCTTGTCAAACTAAAACTAATACCAAATTTAGCAAGATACATTCAAGAGAAAACAATGCAAAAATGTTAAGTCTTTGGAATCATAAAAAACTATTTACGGGAAGGTTGGGCATTAAAATGTTTTGAAGGTTTCTAGAGAAACAACACAATTATTTGTTTCTAGTTCCCCTGTACAGTGTACAATGAACACCTTCAAAAATGCATTATGCCTCTTGCTGTCAACTAAAATGACATCAAATGTGTTAAATTAAGTTATCATTCATCTTGGACAAAATATTCACGTTTTACTGCTGAAAATGGCCAAATTAGTAAAGTATCTCTTGAACTAGAATGTAGTCTTAACTCATTCACTCCCAAAGACACTTTTCAACGTGTTTTCAGACTTGGTCCAGAATTGGACTGGGACTGAATGAGTTAATAGACTGGCAATGGCACTTGGCGCAGAAAATGTTTCGTTCTCTGCTCTTACAGTTACGGATTGTTTCCGTTTTGTAATTCGTTCCCTCATCATAAAAAAACTGAAGAGCATTTCTTTGTTTTTTTTCAATTGTCATCTCTTCTCGCCATGTTTCTTTGACTTAAAATCAGTTATCTGTCTTCTCATAAAAGGCTTTGAAAACCTCCCAGAAGTCAGCTCAGCGTTGACTTCTAAAGATTTGCATTGCCCTCTGCTTTCCGAGCATACAAATTTCTTCATCAACAAACCATTTTTGGTGGAAATGCAACACAGCTGAGTCAAGCATTTTTTTGGGGTGGGGGATAATAACCCATGACATGGCGTCAGGTCAAAAGAAAGTCACAATCAGGTGGTAAATATGAGGTAATTCCTAAATTGTTGACTTGTATGTTGGTGAGTCGCCTTAACCTGAAGGTTTTATCTCCCTCCATTGGTCATTCAGATTCGAATTCTTCAATGAACAGTTGTGTGATTGTTCAGCACCTGTTCACCTCTCCAGACCAGAGTCCAACGTGCAACTGCCACAAGCTGTCTGTTTCATTTTGCGTGACGAATGACGATGAAGATATCTCTATTTGGTTCAAGGTCATAAACAATTAGGGTAACCTCCTCCAAAGGTGTTTACATAACCTGTTTAACTTTTTGAACTTCTCGCAGTTCCAAGAAACAAAATTAAGAGTTCATTTGGGAGTTATTTAAAAAGAAGATCGAATAAAGGAGGAAATCCAGAGCAAAACGGGTGCACAGTGGAAAGAATAGAAGCAACAAAACATAAACCTGAATTTAAAACTCCCCTTTCACCTCACACCCGTGCAGGCGGGCACGGGTGTGAGGTACCTCTGCCCATATCTGACTACCTCTGCCCATATCTGACTCTTGTTAATGCTGAAAATTGGTCCACCTAATGAGCATCAGTCCACCCACTCTCGACTAAAAAGAAAACTGCCAAAAAAAGCTCCATTGCTCTCTGCTCGTTAGAGCAATTTCCACACTCATCTTTGAAAGTCCAATATTCCAAAAGGTTCAGTGATTCATTTTAATTGAAATGCTCCCTCATCCACAATTCCTCAAGATTGGAGACCGGTCATACCCTCAGTTTTGTGCTACTTAGGATGGACGACCCCCTGGTCGACTGGTTAGCGCGTCGGCATCGCAGTGCAGAGGTGCAGGGTTTGATTCCGGATCCGGCCTTCCTTTGTGGAGTTGGCATGTTCTCCCCATGCCTGTGTGGGTTTTCTCCAGGTACTCTGGTTTCCTCCCACATTCCAAAAAGCATGCACCATAGGTGAATGGACCCCTCTCAATTGTCCCTAGGTGTGAGTGTGAGCGCGAATGGTTGATTGTCTATGTGTGCCCTGCGATTGGCTGGCAACCGGTTCAGGGTTTCCCCCGCCTACTGCCCGAAGACATCTGGAATAGGCTCCAGTACGCCCCGGGACCCTTGTGAGCGTAAGCGGATCGGAAAATGGATGGATGGATAATGTCAGTAATTTTGCAGGTCAAGCAATACAGTGCCCGAGATTGTCGTTTTTTTGCACACTCTGCCAAATTGTTTCCTCACTTGATGTCCTCCAGTCTCACGTATCTCCTTCCTCATATTCTCAATGGCCTCCGCAGTCCAATCAAGTTTAGCTTAAAAGGTTTCGCTTCACCTGGGGGTGCTCTCGTTACCGCTGTTTTCCTTGCCTTTTGCTCATTCATCACTCGTGCAAGACTCCCTCACTTTCAGTCGTTTGATTGATTTACTTTCATCTTTGTTGTCCTTGTCAGTTGTCAGAATTCGGAGTCACTTGGTGTTGCTGTTGACGTTTTTCGAAGAAGAAAACCTTTATTTGTCTCACAATGGAGAAATTCACACGTCCTTTTACGTGGCAGTCATAACCCCCGAGTGTACCTGTTTTACTTCACTTGTTCCAAGAACACAAATCCGGCGGGCTGGTCCACGTTTTCACCCAAAGTCCAAGGTCAGCCTGATGAAGAGAAGCGCTATAGAAAATGGATGGATAGATGGATGCTTCAAGATCTGAGTCATCAATAATCCTCTCGCCACGATTTGCAATTGCTAGACTTACAAGTAATCTGGCAAACACTGATTAAGAAGCAACATCTGTCGATGTCAAACGAATCGAGTTAAACTTGAAAATTGTCTGATGAGGTCGGTATTTAAAAAAAAAAAAAAAAGACAAGTTGAAGGTGAGGCGTTTCGTCAGTCCCAGAAAGTAATTAACATTAACAGGCACATTTTACAGGCCTAATAACCGCAGTCATGAGGTCAGTGAGTTCTAAGCATCCCATTGACCGCGTCTCTAATTGTAGCGTCTTCGAAGCCGGTTGCCATCCTCATTTCAGCGCAAATCGATTGTTTGCCCTTTACCTTTTGAGAGTGCCCATAAACAATTGACAGCTGCCTCAAGCTCCAAGCTCCAATCCCCCTCCCCTTCCCCCTCATGATATATGAAAGTACTGCGATGCCCGTGCAAAATATCCCAATTCCCACTCCATCCCTTTTCCCGCTCCAATCGGGTGTCCTAAATCACCTCTGTGGTCAAGTAACTGACAACCTTCAACGACGCTCGGTTGCTTTATAACTCTTGTCGTCCTTCATGTGGACATGACTCGCCATCCCTGAAACAATTTTCCAACCCTCTTTAGTAAGAATTTCTCCTTCCTCACTTCCAAAGCAGCTGCTTTCGGTCCTCATGTTGCGATCCATATCTCAACAACCCTTTCGTGTCTTCTTTCCCCTTTCTCGCACTTGGTTCTCATCCCTCTCCTGCATTACACTAATCTGGGCCATTAAATACCAACTCATACAACATGCAACATCATCGGCCGTTGGCTCTGTCGTAACAGCAAAACGCCTCTTGGCTCTGCATCTGCAAAATTCATTGTGGCGCAAAATCAAGACTAATTGCGATGATCGGTGCTGATGATGATAATGTTCCCCCTCCCGTTTTCTTGGACTCCAGCCTCCTTTGTCCAGCGTTCAAGTCATCCAAGAGCATTTTTAATGTAGCTCCTCAAAGGCACGACTGCTTCCCAAATGGCTTGTGAAATTAATGACATCAATTTTAATCACGTGTGTATCTCTGCCATAGATACATAATAAAGCCCCTTGCATCGGCTTGACAAGGCACAGAGCGATGTTCATCTACATCGCCTATGTACTCATGAACATGTGCCAAGCTCTCATGTTTTGAGGCGCCATCAATAGTGCATGTGCCACAGCCTCACCTGACACAGCCGCTTGAATTATTTACCCTCGTTTCTTTTCTCTTGGTCTCCACAGTCCCCATCGACGCCACGGCCGGAATTAAGATGCTCTACGTGTTTGTGGACATCCAGATGGACAACGCGCACTTCCTGGACACGGTCAAGTTCAACTTCCCTCCCGGACAGTCGCTGGCGCTCGTCAGCACCATTCAGTTTGTGGCTGCACTGCAGGTGATGATGGAGCACTGGCATGGCATCACATGCGGCTTCTGTTGCGGGAGGATTTGAAACGCTTCCTGTTTATTATGCCTCCACTGGCAAGTGGATTGGCTTCATGCTGGGGATGGGCATGCGACGACGGTTTCAGTCCTCCACCAGATTGTGCATCGTCGTTCTTAAAGTCCATTTCTGTTCTAAATTGTAGCCGTGTCATGCTTTTATAGCTTGGCATAGACTGCAAAAAAGCCTGCTTCAAGCCAGATTTTGATTCGAACTACCCTCCTTAGCAACGGGGATGACTTCAAGTCATTCAGTACAGCAGGAATGAGGCATGATTGACAGGTGCTGATCAGAGGAATTTCTGCTAAGTTTGAAGTTTTGTTGGCTGGCTTCTTCCCCTCCCCCCCATCCCAAACACAGCCATTTCCTGTAAATGCACATTTAGCTCTAAAGTGAAATTTCATGATGGCGCTAATATGGACTCTAACCTTGACAGATGAACTTAAGAAATTGATAACAGATGGTTGATGTATATTTTCGAGGACGTTCGCTTCTTTGGCTTTCTGTCACTCTTCCAGTCTCTCAATAGTCTTTCATCTATAACTGCTTCAGACAACAAAGTGTATGCAGTAAAGTGGTGAAGATTGCACGACTGTCTCTGTCCTATGTGTTGTCTTGTGTTATTTTTGTTATTTTTGACTTCAAAATGGCGCCGCGAGAGTGGCTGCCTTTCCAGCAGCTCCTATTTTTTTGTTGTTCTACTTCTTCCTTTCATAACTTTGCTGCTGTGAAAATTTCTCCATGCGAGACTAATAAAGGTTTTCTTATTCTTATTCTTATTACTCTTATATCAACCCGCTGATGACATCGTCACGCTATGAGAGTTCGTCTGTGTGAATGTAAAAAAAACAACTCAAGTTGAATAAGAATAAATAATAAGAAAACCTTTATTTGTCTCACAAAGGAGAAATTCCCAATTTACAGCAGCAAAGTTATGAAATGAAGAAAGTATAAGAACAAAAAGTAGAGGAGCTGCTGTCAAGGCAGTTACTCTCGCGGTGCCATTGTTGAAGTAGGATATGTATGGTCATTGTTATTGCATGGGTCAGTCACCTTTTGGGTATTTTGCAGTTCAACTTCTTGTTAAAGAACAGTAAACTGTGCCAAAACACAGAACCACTAGACATGTTTATGAATAATTTTTGAGGTCAAATTAAGTTGACCTATTAAGGTTATCCAGTCAACCCCTCCTTATTCACAGTTCACATTGTATATTAAATGGTTAAAATAATAAATAAATCCGAAACACATGACCATGGGCGACAGTTATATGCATTTTTTTCACGGTCCCCTTCCTGCACCAATAGCAGCGGTCGACGGTGCTGCGTTTTCAGTTCATTCTGAAAATAAGTTAAGTTGGGTGTCTGTTCTTTTAGTTTTCAGCACAGCTCAGGGCACACAAAAGACGTATTTTCCTTTGTTTGTGTACCCTTTAGCATAACTGGCCAAAACGTCGCCGCCTTGATTGCCTTTAGCAGTCAGCAAGAGTTTGAAACTCCCCTCACCGACACCTCCCGGGCCTACATTTATCAGCAACACCCGGAATATACAGCGTATGCAAGTCAGGTCGCGGCTTGAGCACTTCAGTGCTTCACTTTAACTTTCCATCACAGCTCGTGGTGTCAGGTAGAATGTGAATGGACTATATATGCTCAGCTTCAAAGATCAAGCTAATGAAGCGTCTTGAGGCTAATAAGCGTGTGTGTTTTGCGCAATGAAGTCTTTATCCTGGGAAGACATTTTATTCAAACAAGGCTCTTAACAATTAAACATCAACAGGTTTGTATAAATGGAAAAGGTAATTTAATAACACACTGCTGGTGCCAAACTCCCTGGGCTAAACCTCTTTATACTGAAAGGCACAAGCCAGCTTGTAATTCTTGATTTCTGCAGCAGCCCATCTAGCACTTGGAAAAAACTGTACCAATTAAAATCAAAACTGGTTTTTTTTCTCAAAACAAACGGCAGGTATTTGGTACACAATGTTAGGTTGATAGAAAAGTGAGGAGGTGCTCAATCTTCAATGGATGAATGCCAGTGATTGACTTCCTGCCATTCTTCCTGTGAACAGCATGTTGCAGGAGCACCTGGAGGGGAATGTGAGTCGGGAAGTACTTCTCACCAAAAATAGTCAGTGTAGTTCTGCACTTTTTATGGCAATGTCACCAAAGCCAAGTCTTGTTTGTCACCAAAGCTAAGTCTCCTGCCCTACGAATGAGTGTAAGCTAAAACTAGTAAAAGTAGACAGAAACCAATGATGCAATCAGTACGTTTTCCACTTGATACTAATAAATAATACTACCAATAAATATTTTGACGTTTTTTTTTTATGAAAAAGCGACATTCTCTACACCCAAGTTCAGTTCAAATGTGCGTTTGCTAATATCTTTTTAGAGGTTATTTTGGATCTGAAGGCTGGCGTGAACTATGAAACCCGCTTAGCGCAGAGCTGGCATAAGCTCTAAAATTTATTTTGCTTTATTCGCCTTTGTTCTAAAATTCTGCTTTTATGCTTTGAACAAACACTGAAGGTTGCCCCTCATGTAATTGCTGTTAATCTTAAACTAGGCTCAGCCATGTAGGTCTTTTCTTTTTCCTTCATATACAGTATTTGAAAGCGCCTGCATGTGTATTTAGCTGCACCGCATGAACTTCGCCTCCAACTCGCGCTGTGTAGGCTGCCAAAGAGGTCCTGCAGAATGGGCGGCAGAAGCTCCGAGTTCACCATCACTCCCTGTTGACTGCCTTCAATTCGCTTTTAATCGTTCAATTCATCCGTCATCCTCCACGCTGAGGAGCTAATTTTGATCTCTCCTCACATCGCCTCAATTAATATACAGTCGAAGCGCCTGAGAAGAGGCGATTTATTCCATGACGCAGTCGCGTTTCAAATCAAGTTGGCAGCCCTGTGACGGAGAGGAGTGAAGTTGTTCATGACCGAGAAAGGATGGCTTTGGGATCACAACTCCAGTGTCATTTTTTTCTGACCTCTTTCTCTGCCTTTTGCATCACTACCCTATTTTAATCCCGACATTCATACCCCCTGTATAATTTGCATACATATCCCACTTTGCCTGCTTTTGCCTTCACTCTGCCGCTTGCTCTATTTTTTTTCCTCTCTTTCTCATGTATGGAACACAAAGAGGAAAATGTTTGTGGGGAGGGGGAGTGTCAACTGCAAAAACCTGACAAAATATGTGCACAAAACAAGGCAATCAGGGGCTTCGCCGGTGTGTGCGAAGGAATATGAAGAATGTCTGCAAGCGTGGCGAGTTGATGAATATGTCATCGCATAAAACCGAGCGTAGCATTAAACGGGATGTGCACACTAATGAAAAAGCGATGGTGTCACGTAGTCCACCATTATTGTGCAAGGACATTGAGAGATGAAAATGGTCAGCCTTGCAAATGTTCCAAGCAGAGTGGCGCGAGGTTAGAGGCCGAGCAAAAGAAAAACATCACTGTATTTTGTTATTTTTGGAACACTCTCATCTGTCTTTTCTTTGTCCTACACAGGCTGTGAGTGCAGCCCTCAAGCCAGAGTACGACGTGCTGGTGCCACAGTGTCGACCTCTCTCACCCGGAGAAATTTTGGGCTGCACCTCTCCACGCTTGGACCGCAATGTCAACGCCATAATGTAAGAAATCTGGTTTCGCCTCCACATTTTTTTCGCCTCCGTCCGTCAGCATATATATCTGGATAACCAAAGATAGCATTTCTCTCCTACACTCTCCTTACACTCGTCACCATGGACATGGCCTTGTTAGCCGAGGAATAATCAGCATGACATCACAGCAGTCATAACAAGCCTATTTTATGGGCGGCCAAAAGCAGGCAAAGCTTAAAATAACTGGAAGCGCACACGAGCACTTGTGACTGCAACACTGCAGCCCACATCACATTTTCAATTACGTATAATTTTTTTATTCCTGGTAATAAATGACCTTCAACGACCACAAGGAGACGTGTGACTTTTTTTTTTTCCTCCCCACAATTTAAAACAGTTCCGAGTCTTAATAACATGTGTTTGACTTGCTTTTGTCAAAAATTTGAGTTTTTGCCTTGTATACTGGCTGGCCAATGGCAAGTCTGGCTTTTGTTACTATGATGACCTCACTTTCATACTATGTTATACAGTACCTCACAAAAACATAGATTGGTGACATAATTAGAATCAAAACAAAGTCAACTGCTTTTGTCACACGATGTCATTCAATCAATGCACGTTGCGCTGCTCAATGTGGTACGTACGTCTTGGCCACCTGGAGAGAGGATAAAGGCCATTTCATCTTCACACTTATTTTTCTGACCTGTTGCAGCAGCCAATCATTTAATGCACCAAGGACGAAGAATACAGTAATTTCACGACCATAAGATGCACTTAAAAGTCTTTTCTCCAAAACGGACGTGGTGTTCCAAAATCGGTGAATGCTTTTGTGTGACTTTGATGAGAGTATCTGCTTGACTGACTTATGTTGTGCCGACAGCTGCTTATATACAATACAATACAATACAATACAATACAATACAATACAATACATGCTGATTTCTATAGCACTTTCACAACAGCGGCAGCTGTAACAAAGCACTTTACAAAACAGTTAACAAAGTAAAATAATAAACACAACACATAACATAAAAGACGGACAGTCGTGCAGTCCTAACCACTTTTCCGTCACACGCTTTGTTGTTTGAAGCAGTTTGAGATGAAAGAGGAGAGAATCAAAAGTGTCCTTTAACCAGTGGATCAAAATGTGCACATGTCGGCTACAAGCTAAGTTTCAAAGTCAACAAGAAGCTGTAGCATCCATTGACGAAAAAAGAGATTGGTTCACTTCTCCTGTCGCATGGAAATCCATTTCAATTCCAAGCGGCGACTCACGGTTCCAAATACGCATCGGCGCTCTTCGCCAAAGCTCCTCTCTCTTCATCCTCAACTTCAGCGGCCATCCATCCAGCCGCACCAACGCCAACTGTCCAACAGCGCTGACATAGCCACTGAACAAATCGGGGTTGTGAAAAATGCTGCCCATTACTGGCGCAAAAAACACAAGCGCCCCAGGTATGTCCAGCACCGACAGTCAATGGCGCCGACATTCCTCCCAATCAAAATCTGTGCTGGTACAGGCGTGCTGCCGAGAAGGCGCAACCACCAAGCACAGATACTGCTCCTTTGACGAATGTCGTGGCCAAAAAGCGCTGAAAACAGTCCATATCAGGTCCACACAATGAAACAACAAACAGCAACAACATGTGACAAAACAAAAGACAAAAACAGCAAAAAAGAACAAAAAAGCAAGGCTCTTGAAGAGCACTTGCCGAAGGCTGCCTACTCGGGCGCCATCTTCTATATTGAGGAAAGGCGGGCGTAACTGAGGACAACATGTGGATGTCAAAGTGTGAAGGGTGGCCGTGAAAGAGGTGTACCGTAAGCTCCAGAGAGTAGAGCCCAGTGTGTCGGGTGGGTAGAGAAGCAAGTGGCCGTAAAAACAAAGAAAGCACTTTCACTTTTGGAGCCAGCAGTTCACTATGCTTATGGACACATCCACTTCCCCAGTGCTGTTTGCTGCCCAACCATATCACAGGTCATTCTCCCAGATTCTTCTCTTTGTCAGCCCATGTGATTTTAAAGCATCCTGGAGCATAAGATAAAACTGATGGGACCGGGCTGAGCGTGGCTCTATATGCATAAGCCAGGCTCCATGGGGGGTCAGCTACAAAGGTGTGCGTCGAAGCACATGTGCGTCAGGATGTGCTCACCCGCGTGTCTTTGGGCGTGTGTGGGGTGGGGGGGCGTACTTTTCACCTACTAATCCAATGGGCCTTTGCTTTGATGTGTGTCGGGCTGTGATGAGATGGAGAATCGATTGCTTTGTCTGAGATTTGGTGCACTCTGTTGTCTCGAACGTTCCCACTGCCTAGTAGCTCTCTTTCTGTTCACCCTCACACCTGCAAAATTTGGTTTGACCACAAAAATGAAGCAGTGACTGATTTTCCTTCATTATTGCAGTACGTTTGTTTTAGATCAATGATTAATTTGGTCAATTTCACCCCCTTTTTGTAGAATGTCGATCTGCGCGTTATTTTGAGTTGCAGATAGAATGTTCTGTTACTTAAACTTGCTCTAAAATTAATGTTTAATTGCTGAATTCACTTCCGCTCCTTTGCTCATACTCTTGCCGCTAATGGACCGCTACTGTATGCAGATGTGAATGCAAAGGTTGGGCTGGTTGCATAACGTAACGGCGACTAATGTTACACTAAGAGCACACTTCATAAGACGAATTCATTATTGATGGTAGGGCTGTGATCAACGGGAGAGCAAGCTTTTAGAAAAAAGCAGCTTTTGAAGGCGAGCGAGACATGAGGACATTGCCACACAAGTGCGGCTGTCTTATTGTTCACAGTCTAATCATGGAATGGCCTTGAATCCTTTCAAGCAAAGTGGTGCAACAGAGAGACCGCAGGAGTACAATCATCTATGTGATGTAACACACACACACTCAAAAAATATATATCTTGGCAAAACATGTTTCCAGGTAGAGTACACGGACAAGCATCAACAGCTCTTTATAAATATTTAACAATTAGTGAGCGTAATTGCACCTGTACACCAGCAGTGCTCAAACTTTTTTGACCGAAGACCAACCTCACCTCCCGCGATACACCCGTTACTGTGCACTTACACACGCATGCCATAATGAGCATCGGCCATAACGACCCCCTAAGATAAACGAAACCAAAAAAATAAAGTAGGCACAAGAGTTTTCGATCTTGTGAAAAGGATATCACTGCCTACCTTCGTGGCAGACCTGACGCGGATGCATGCAACGCACTTTTGCAGCCTGTTAACTATCGTAGCTCATGTGTACCATTTTAAAATGCTTCTCTCGGCCGTCCAGGTAGCCATTCATTCTGAGTGCCATCAGTAAATTGTACACAAAACGCACTTTGCCTGATAATAATAATGCGTTACAAAGTGTACAGTCATGAGAGGGAGCATTGGCCTTAGCCACCCCCCCCCCCCCCACCACCACCACCACCACCACCACCGCCACCGCCACCGCCACTCCTTGTGACTGTTCATCTGGTCGTGTGTGAACACAAAAATTGTGTCAATCTCAATCCAATCTCAAGATAAGGAAATGATCCTTCAGGGCACAAAGTTCTTTGCAGAAATGACCCAACACCCGTTTTCTCAAGCCTGGTGGATAATTCATTTGATGATTAAAAATGGCAGCAAAGACCTAATTGGTCATGCAGCATTGTTTCACTACGAACTGAAAGGTCTTCTGGTTTACTTGAGGCCACTGCTAACCAATCACAAGGCCACAGTGCATCCTGAACTCATTCACTGCTGTGACGTTTGAGTTGGATTCCAACCATTTTCAATATTTTTTGAATACAGGTATTTTTTTTAATTGACATTAAAACAAAACTGTCAACCAGTTGGGGGAGCAAGTAAAGGAAAAAGACCCAATAGAAAATGCCCATGTGTGTTCTCAAAATTTTATTGTTTCGTGTTTTCCAAAAACATTGACTAGTTGGCGACCTTATCGTGCCCGGGTTTCAACAACACACAGCAGTTTTCAAGCGCCTTTTCCCTGTGGCATAACCAACTCAGGGAGTTGCCCACCCCAGCCGATGTCCTGGCCCAGTGTTCAATCCTTGTCCAAACTCTGTTGCATTGTGAAACTCTGCCTTCACAAATGCTTCCTCCAAACGTATTCTTTTACCACTCTACAGTTTGCGGAGTGCATAAATAAATGTCAACCCATGGACAGAGTGGACCAACTCCAGGGAGGCAATAACTGAAACCCATGTCAGTTTGTCAAAGGAAAGCTCTTGGGGTAGCAACATCCCCCCTTCTGCCACCCTGTCGTGTAATTTGCATTTTCTTCTGGGGCTTTGCGTTTGTTGTTTTGGTTTTTACTACTTTTTTTTTTTTATATTGCCATTTCTATATGCTAAGTGAAGCAGTTCCTGGTTTCTCTGGAGAGAATTGTGGTATATAAATAGATATGCCTTGCCTAGTGTTTTCAAGCACCTCCATGCCTCGCTGTTCTTTCTGTTTGTACACACTGCCTACGCTCGGAGTCTGCTGAATCCCCAGTAGAAGGCCAAGGGTTAATTGAAAGGCCTTGCATTCTCTGTAAACAGCATGCTCCAATCGTTGGGGGTCATGGTCCCCAAACAGCGGAGCTGGGCTGATCCTCCACGTTAGCCTCAAGACCCGAAAACTGCTATGTCTTAAGACTTCTGTTACAAGGTGGCCTACGGGGAAGGGCGCAATAGATTTAAATTGCTGATTGAATTTACATTTGCACAAATTGCTTTCTCCTGATTTTCTCTCGCCATTTCTCTGAAGCGTGATCTTTTTGTTTTTTTAGCTATTTGGGAGATGGAAGATTTCACCTGGAGTCTATCATGATCGCAAATCCAGATTTGCCTGCCTACAGGTATGGTAAATGATCCGTGTGTGTTCTTCAAGCTTGAATTTAGAATTAATGTGTTGCTGTCACTGTTGTTTTTTTTTTTTTTTTTACCATAAGGGACACATTAACTCCTTTAATTTTCTCAGAAATTGACAGTGTACTTTATGTACGGTAAGTGTGGATGTTGGCGTTTCAGTTTGTCGTCTTTAATTCAAATGAATTTCTCTTATTGTAGCATTCTCATCCATGTCGAATATCGCTAGCATGCGTTTGTTTTCGTCATACTGTAATAGAACTTCTTCCTGCTTCCTGGTCTAAAAATAATGGGAAATATAGTTCTGATAGTCGAATGCAGTCACGGGATAGACCCAAAGCACGCTGAGCTTTTCTGGTGGCGTGTTACCATTTTTACAATGGGGGACTCGACCACCGCGAAGTAAACTACACAGCCAGCTTCCAATAATTACCGGGGCATAACAAAAAAAAGTTTGGATAATGGTTGAGTGTGATGACTTGTTTCCAGCTGTTGAACTCTCTACCATGATAGCATCTAGCATTAGCCAAAGTCATAACACCCACCGTTTTTTTTTTTTTCCGTTTGTCGGAATATCCCCTTCTCTGCTCAAAAGCAGCCCTTGTGTAGCTGCACGGCAAACAACAAGTAAGTGAGACGCACGGCATAATTTGGTGTCCGGTCTCAACCTAGCGTAATACTGCTAAGTCTCTCAAATCAACACGGTACAATTAAAAGAAATGTTTTAACAGACAATGCGTCTTATGTCTGATGAAAAAATTGACCCATTCATTAATATCGCACCTAATAACGCGGTGTGCCCAAGAGTCTGAAATATGGTCGTGATTTGAAAACATTGAAAACAAAACATTGAACGTGAACCAGGCACAAGTAATGTACAATTTGTGTGCCTTTTCATCATTTTAAGATGATCAGATCATCAAACTATGCAGTATTCTATATCAAAACCGCTGTTATAAACATACCGGTAAATTGATTTCTCTGACAGTACCACTGTCAAAACTGTGATCGCTTGCTTTAGTGCCGTGTCCTGATAACGCAGGATGAGGCGCAAATATGGTTTTGATGACCTGTTGTTGATATGCAAAGTGAAATAATGTTGTCGATATATGCGCAGCTGCACAACTCACCGGTCTCAACCACAAACAAGATTCTAATCTCAACGGCGCGCAACGTCCCTGGATCCAAGTAAAGCAGATTAGATACTCTGAAGTAGCTCGAGTTGACACCAACTGCTGTCACACTTGATGTGTTTTCATGATTGGATTTTTAATCTCGTTTTGCATTTCGGTCCTTGGGATAGATACTCGAACAATAGTCCCTTAGATTGCATGCGATGATGACAATTAGGAGAGTGTATGTGCTATTTTTCTGTGTGCAGGTATGACCCCTACAGTAAAGTCTTCTCCAGGGAGTACTACGATCATGAGGCCATGCGTGCCCTGAGGCTTGAGGCCATCAACAAGGCTCGCTCAGCCCAGAGATGGGGGCTCATTTTGGGCACGCTGGGTCGTCAGGGAAACCCAAAAGTTCTGGAGGTGAGTGTGCGCGTAGGTGTCTGTATGTGTTTTTGTGTCAGCAGTGTTTTTGTCCCCAGGCCTGCCATGCAACAGTCTGCAATATTTTTCAATTTGACATTTTTAGTCAGGCAAGTTTCCAGCAATGGGAAATCTTCGTACGAGAAAAGTCACCGTTATTTTTAAACATTGGATAACACATAAACGAAAAAAATCATTATTTCTGGATGAGGCGACCCGGTGGTCGAGATGGTTAGCGTGTCGGCCTCACGGTGCAGAGGTGAAGGGTTGGATTCCTGCATTCCTGTGTGGAGTTTGCATGTCCTCCTCGTGCCTGCGTGGGTTTTCTCTGGGTGCTCTGGTTTCCTCCCACATTCCAAGAACATGCGTGGGTGGTTAATAGAACGCTTTAATTTGTCCATCGAGTTGTGTGTGAACGCGGATATTTTTTTGTCTGCGTGTCCTGCGATTGGCTGGCGGCCAGTTCAGGGTGTCCCCCCCTGGTGCCCAAACACAAGTGGGATAGGCCGCAGCACATGCCGCGACCCTTGTGAGCATAAGCGGATCAGAAAATGGATGGATGGATAGATAATGCCAGATTTAATTTGGAATTATTTTTTCAACGTCCTCTTTTAAAATATATATATTTTTTAACATACACAAGCGATAAGTTAATCAGTTGTGATCATACGCTAAAATAAAGGCAAAGAATTCATATGAAAGATATTTGATCTTATTCAGTTCATTATTAAGAGTGTGAACTAGATATAAAAAGAACCCAAACATTTGTGCAAAATGTTATGTCGGCATATTCTGATTCAATATGTATGCAAAGATTTCATTCAGGTCAGTCGTTGTCAACTGATCTGCAGAATTTCTCGCCCACGTGTTTTCCTTGTCTCTCTGCTCTGATACCCCCCCCCCCCCCTTTAAATGACGCTCCCATGATCAAGCTTTGCATGACTTGATGGTATCTGGAACCTTCATGGTTGAGATATTCCCAAGACCAGGCTTGGCACCCACCGTATGATTTGCTTAGGAGCATATGCTAATCTATTACGTGAGGTCCATATAAATGTCATCAGTATACGTTCAAAGACATATGGTGGTAGTCTGTAGCATTAACGAGGAGGAGGATTGAAGGGGGATTTACAAAGACTGAACTGCTCTACCATATTGATCTGCCGAGATTAAAAAGTGAGGTGCCAGATAATGTTGTACGGGCTGATATATCCTTTTTTTTTTCCTTATTGAACTCAAGTTATTCTCATAGACAGACACACAGTCTCACTAATCGAACATGTATGGGATTTTTAAATATCTTCTCGGCATCGATGTACTTCCAACACTTGTTCTTCTTATATATTAGCGTCAAAAGATCAATTGATTGTGGAATCTTTCCACCTTTTGCTCAGGACCACCCCACTTAGGTACTGTTGCTGAATTCGGTACATTGCTTACTTTGGACAAGACAAAGGTGTGCCTTTTAATTTTTGAGGAAGCCAGCTTGAGCCTTTGTGCAGAGCTTGCATCTCTGGATTGTGCATGACAGATAATGAGTCCAACTGGCAAAGGCTGTTGAAGAAACCTGTGCTTGTTTGAAGTGTCTTTGTATTGGTTGGCTGCAAATAAATTGGCTTGTTGTGGCAACCCCATGAGAAAATCACGTTTTGATACGAGGATGACAGATTCGGCACACTCCTAACTCTGTTCTCTCTGTAGCACCTGGAATCAAGGCTGCAGTCGCTGGGCAGGAGCTTTACTCGAGTTCTCTTGTCCGAGATTTTCCCTAGCAAGTTGGATCTGCTGCCTGATGTTGACGCGTGAGTAATGAGATGCCCACGCACGTAAACTAACATGCTACCAAAAGTAGGGCACTGCTTGATCACAGCCTTGAAGGAGATGCTGGTCAGTTGCTCTCATTGCCTAATTTAGTTCTCTGCTCTTATCAATATCACCATAACGTGCGTTTGAGACTTCCCCTATTTGACCAGAAGCGGTTACATATTATTATAAGACAGACATACGGATGTACTGTAATGGTGGATCACCTCTCGGCTTCTCAATATGGCAGCATTATAAGTTGTGAAAAGAGAAAGGATATATGCTTCTTATTACTGATTTATTACCTCTGTACATGTGTTGCTGCACCGTTTGTGTTCAGATATCTGTTGCTAAAAGGATAACACCTCCACACAGATGCAAATTGTTGGCCCGTGTGCCATTTAGTGTTTCCCATTTTATGTTCGTATTCAGCTAATGGAGGCTACGTATTTTTTTTAAATGCACAGCATGCTTTTTTTGTATTTTTTTTTTTTTTTTAGTTTAGCATCCTTCAGATCAGAATGGCAATAAACAGATTCATGGCCTCTTATTTCCCCCCAAGAATATTGTTATCTGCCAAACTGCTGCTTGTTGTGAAGTGAGTTGAGTTACCTGCCACCAAACCAGTGGCTCTCAAGTCCATTGAATATTGTCAGCGAGTGATGTAACAAAACAAAAGCAGTGAGAATTAAAAGATGGGGTCGGGGAGGGGGAAAAAATGTTCAGTTTAATCAGCAAGACAGGGCAAAGCATATCACGGTGATATGTGTGTTACCTGTCCTGTATTTGTTTGGTCGGAAAGGATTACTTAAATAAACAAGAATTCCTTTTGATGCAGTGCAGACTGGGAATTTTTGATGCATGTAGGGATCTAGAGTCGGTCGATAAAACACGCCGCCCATAATCCCAGTGTGATAAACTACGCCACTGAACGCCGCAGTCTTGCTATTATAATCGTGGAAAACCCTTTGAAAAGTTGCCGGTGATTTCCCGATTTGAAGGACGGAGGTCAGTGGGCACTCGAGGTGTGCAAATGTTCAAGTCTCGCTTGGGCTTCCATGATCCTTAAACTCAGGTCTCTCTTTCTCTCGCTCTCTATTTATTATAGTAGGTCTTAACAATTTAGAAAAATTATATCATTGTGATATTTGTTTTTTGTTCCCCCTTGATATTATTACAGTGCACTCCGCTTAATAGAACACCGGTTAATAGAGTAATCCGCTTAATAGAGCAAAAGGCTCTGGAACGGATTTGCCTAATGCAATTTCCTATAAAGATACACCGCTTAGTAGAACAGATCTCCGCTTAATAGAACAGGCCGTAAGCAATGAACATTGTAAATTAGTGGTTTTCGAAGTGTAGCTATCGCGATACTGTACCACTATCGCGAGAAAACGCGGTAGTTCTAGCCGTATACAGTAACAGGTAGCACGCGTCACTCCACACATAGACACACGCACGTCACAATGGCTTCAACTTCATTCAAGAGACGAGGGCTATCACCTGCGGATAAGAAGGACATACTCAGGCGATACGATGCATTGCCGGATTCTCAGAAGGTACGCCCGCGGTTTCCAGGACTTCCCTCTTATCCAGCGCATTGAGAGGGAAGTCAACCGCAAAATTACGGACTCCTGTTTCCAGACAAAAGTAACGAAATTTTTCTCGTGATTTGAGATGTTTGACTGAAGTTGATTAAAGTTGTTGTTTTGTTGTTTGATTAAAGATATTGACGTCCACAGTCGAAATATCTCTTCTAACTCGTCAGCAGGGTTTTTTCTGCGTGCATAACTTGGTCGTCGACGTGTCTGAAGGTGTACCTAATAAAGTGTCTCCGGTTAATGGAAACTCCGCTTAGTAGAACAGAAGCGCTTCGGCCCAATGGTGTTCTATTAAGCGGAGTGCACTGTATTGCAATTTAATATGCAACTATTATTTTTTCTATATGTATGCCGACTGACCTTAACCCTCCTGTTGTCCTCATTTCCTGTACACACCCTGTGTCCTCTGGGTCAAAATGACCCATCTTCACTAAACCCCCCAAATAAGCAGCTAAATTTAATTTTAAAAACCAAATTTTATATTAATTGAAGAAACAACTTGTCCTTCATCACATTATGTGTGATATAGTTCTCCCTCTTCCCTTGGATTTCTATAGCTTAAGAAAAGGGGAAAAAACGTGCAAAAATTAGTTAGGGATGCATTTGTATTCATTCCAATGACTAAAGTTTCTTTGTTTTTTTCCTCCTGTAAACTATTTAGGACAATACAATACAAGACAAAAATATGAAAAATAAGATAACCCATTCAACTAATTAGCACATGTAGCGCAGTATGCAAGTGCACAGCCTTTGCAGATATATTTCTTTCACCTATAGCACACAGTATGTGTTTTGCAGTCCTTATTTTCAGGGCAGAACTGCCATTTTTTCTTCTTACTTGCCCTCGCTGGCCAAGTGGCTGTGGAAGGTGGATCATCAGGTTTCTCAGGAGCGCCTGTACGTTTTGTTATGCATGCCTGCCTTGTTGGTTGTATGCTGCTGAGGACCATGTTATTTTGCCATTTTTTGAAAGGAAAGTCTCTCTTTCAGCTTCAGGGATTTCTTCTTGTTCTGAAGATGATTCATCATACTCTGGATTATATTCCTCCCGATCTTCTTCTGATACATCCTCTACTTCCTCTACTGAATCAGTTGTCTTGCTGGACAGCAGAAAAAATAGCTCTAGAGCCTCTTCAATGTCATAACGCACACTCATGGCGTCAGCACAGAGAGAATTCGGAGTCCTGTTATCTGTAGCACCTTTATAACCCCTTGAAATCCACAAAAAAGAGTTCTTGTCTTGTTTATGTCTGCTCCTGTCTTGTTCACGTGTTCTACTAATTGATCTGAGACACAACTAAAACATTGAAACATTCTATGGTGTGTAAATAACTTTGTGACCTTGATTTCAACCCTATTTGCCTCATGGGTCATTTTGACCCGAAGACCACCTTTGTACTTTTTTTTGTACAGCTTCCATGGAAATGTGAATAAAAACATTTCAAATTTTCTGCATTTGGGGCCAATCTAGGAAAAGTCATAAAATTTCAAGTTAAAAAAAATATCATTTTGACCCGAGGACAAAAGGAGGGTTAAATCAAGCACTTTTGCTTCCCCAAATTGCAGACTTGGAAATCTGGAAAATTGCTTTCATCTTCATTACAGTGCCGATTTAAATTTGATTAATTGTTCATCCCTCCGGCGCAGCAATGAGAGTTGTGATAAGCAAGAGAGGAGTTGGTGAGAGAAGGACAGATGAGCTAGACTGAAACATGGAGCAATGCGGAAGGAGTTGAAGGGGGCCGGAGCTTGAAACGTGGTGAAAGAGCTTTTTTGTTTTTGTTGTTTGGCCATCTTATTTGAGAGCAGTGTTCAAGTAATCCAAGTCGGGGCCAGCTCGCCCGTCCGCAAAACCTCATTATCGACACAATGACTTTTTTTTCAATAACATGTCAAGTGTGACCTTTGGGGAAAATCCAAACGTCGTCTTCTCTTCAGACCTGCATAAGGTGACATCTCATAGGGACAAAAGCATCGGGACACCTGGCCATTACTTTCTGAAAATGGAAGACAATGTATGAATGGTGGAGATTTTTTTTTTCTGTCCATTTGTGAGAATCAGCGGTCAGTAATACAAAGTTCCTTGTTTTGTGCATTTGGAACAGCAAAGGATTTCCCTACACTGTTGCCACTATCTGAAGCATATAATTGTCCAAAGGTTCCAACTAGATCCATGTTTATGGAATATGAAAGTGTCTTTTCAAAAGCGAGCGACAGCACTGTTTCATAATTGCATCTGTGATTTATCAGACGAACCGCCCGCATTTATTTTGGGCTTATCTGATTCACGCAACTGCAAATTGTTCAGCTGCTCCCGCCACCCCTGAAAAGCCCACCTCTGAATTCTTCTGTGTGATGTCTAGCTACAATAGACGCAACAACAAACCAACCAGGCGTCTTGCAATGTGCCAAATCCACTGTGTCGTATTGCGGGAGGGATGCAAGCACGAGAGAGATTTTTCGATGGAACGCAGAGGCCCGTTTCAGGCTTTCTCTGCCTTTAGACACCCACGTCGTCATCGAACCCGCCCCCCCCCCCCCATTATCTTATTCCCTTAAGTGTGTAATGAGACTCTCCTCAAGCAGCCTTTGTACTATTGTACACGGATCTCCTCGCCACACACGCTCATCTAGACTAGACTGTCGCCATACCACCCACAGTGCATTGCGGCATTGAATTTTTCCTATTTGGGTTTTTTTTAACAACAGCCCAATTAAATGGCTGTTTCTGTGAACATGTTTTTACCACTTTTGAGTTTCGAAGGCCTAATTGCTTCAGCGGCGCGTCAGGAATGAAGCAAGGCGCTGAGTACCGCTCATGGCTTCAGCAGCACCGAATGTGACGTCTCCGGTTAGGTTTAGCGCTCATGTGACAGATTGTCTCACAGTATAACATTTGTTTTCGAATTTCTTTTCAAACGTGTCCATATAAATTGCCTTCGAGATGAGCCCAAAGCTCACTTTTCTCCCGTCCCCTTTCACGACTGTAATTAGGAGAAAGAGAGAGTGAGTTATTTTGGGGTCTCTTGAAAAAGCTTCTATCCATCTGTCTGTCTTGAACTTTTCCTGACACTGGACGAGAAGTGGGATTGATTCGATGAGTCCCCAGTAAGCAATACCCAATCATTCCAATTTATGAGACTCTCGTTCTGAGGAAGAACGTTTTTGCGGACCGTTTATGGAAGAGCGTACTTGGTGAGTTCACAATACTCTGTTCTCCAAACTGAGAAAAGGCCAGTGTGTCCCAAAGTGAACAGGAGATGTCCCAAAGTTTTTGAAAATTTCAAAATAAAAGCCCAAAGTTAAACTTTTTTGGTTATTTCTAACTTGTACAATTGTTGACTGATTCAAACCATTGCAATTTTGAACTGTACGGCAAATGTCAGTTGAAAACTTCAGCAGTCCAATTCAAAATTTCCACCGGAATATCATCGTTTTCATACATTGCCTCCATGTAACAACAATGCAATGAATCTACTTGCGACATCAAATAGTCACAATCTTAACACTTGAAATTACGGCGAAATACAAGAAGTCATTGTGAAAGTCGATCACCAACTAATCTAACCGACAACACATGCCCAAAAGTCTTTGTTTATTGAATGAATACTTTGAGATCAGAAGATGCCCGTTTGCTTTTTTTTCCCCCGTTTTTGTTCAATTGGAAACATTTTGTGATATTCTGAGTCATTTGCCAGGCATGAAATGGCATCCAGTCATCCATATTGCCTTGAGGGTCACTGGCAAGTACAGGACCAGTCATCCGCCAATTGCAGGGCCCACCGCAGTTCCACGAATAGATACATTTTCGACATTAAGGTGTCCTGCGGTCTTTTTTATTTTTTTCCTTTTTAAATAACCTTAAGTTTGTTGCTTCATCTCAATTTCATCTTACATCTTTTTCTTGCTTACCCAATGGACTGTGAGTATTGCGTTGCTGTTGAACTACTGTTCTGCTTTCAACCACGCCGAAACTGCCTTTAAGACGACGGGTGTGAGCATGTTACATAAACGCATAAATGCTTGCAAGTGATTAGCCTCAACCGATGGACTTCAAGGTCTCATTTCCAATTCGCCATCTCACTTGGTTGTGCACACACACGGCAGCCGTGAGGAGATTGCTTCAAGTGTGTCTGACTCAGCTAGCTCTCAAATTACGAGGGATGGAAAAGAATTCACTCTGCGTTTGAGAGAGACGTTTAGAGCGAGGGGGGTCGCAGGATTTGAAAATTAGAAACCGCCACGCGTTTGCCCAGAGGGCGGGCAGAATATTTCTGTGCGAGTGGGAGTCAACCGTGCAATCAATTCAGCCGCTCAGAAACTTTGCCAAAGTTGGCATAGGAGGGGAACAGACAGATGGGCAATAGTAACATTCGGGCGATTAGGCATTTATTCCCCACCGCCCTTCCTTCCTCTTGCTCCGTCGTTGCCTCTTTTAGCGTCGCCGTACAGCTAGCCTTCTCTCCTTGGCCTTGACACGTGTCTCTTCATCATTGCTCGTCAATAACTGGAGGGCCATCATTGGAATTAGGCAGTGACAACGGAGCCGTGGATAGTTGATCTGCCAAAGCTAACCCGCACCATCCCCTTGCTCCGGCTTCCATTACCCCCCCCCCCCCACCCATCCACCCCTGTATTATTCATTTTTCTTCCCTCCAGCTGTTTAACACCCCCCCCCCCCCTTTTCCCCCTTCATGCTCCCCTCATGCATTTTCAAGAGTAAACACTTTTCTCACAGACAATCTTACTGCTGCTCCGGCTTCGCCTTGCCTTGTGCCCCACCGCCCTCGTCTCCATCTGCTCCATCTTTATTGCTCTTCCTCCCTCCGCTATCTGTGTCTTTCTCATCTCTTTCATACACAGACCCCACCCAGCAGTCCTCCTTTACTCCCTCCCACCACTCTGTCTGCCAGCTATGTAGGCTACCTCCATGGAGACTTGAATGGTGCTTCTTTCTTTCTTTTTTTTTATTCACACACACCTACCCTTTCCTTCTGTTTCCTATCATTGCTGTTTTTTTTGGGGGGGGGGGGGGCGGTCCTCGAATGCCCCTAACCTCTCACCTACCTCTTTGGCAGCATCAGTCATCCCTTGACTGCTTCTGCAGTCACACGGTGTAGCGCGGCTGTTTGCGAATCAGAACACATCTCTTCAACAGATGCTTGAGATCAGGTGGAAGCAGGAAGGTGCACGGTTCCTACGTGTGAGAGTGGGTGCACATGTGTCCCCCCCCCTCTCCGCCTCACCATAGGATCTTGGGGACTAGTGACTGGTTGTTTTATGCTCAGATTCAGAAGTATGTGGGTAATGACAATGTTGCCTCCATCATAATGGTGATCAAAACGCTCCTATGATAAGAAACCTTGGATTATTAACAATGGCAGCACAGAATGTTCCTGGGGTAAACAAGTTTATTAACTGTAATCTTTTATTTTGCGGATCCAATCAATGACATTCTTGATCGACCAATCGCCAAATTATTACATTTCAGCCAATCACAGGCAAAAATGCAAAATACCTGCTGATCTGAAGTCTGAAGTCTAATTGGAATCAGCATCAGTAAAAACGATTGTTCATTGATTTCAAAGCATTTATTCGGCTACAAAAACGCAACTATAAATATGAATTAAAAGAAAAACAGAAAAGAAATTCTGGCAAAAATGCGATTCTTTGGAGGAGAACAGGAGCGGCTCCTCACTGCTTGTTGTTCTGGCCCTAATTGGAGCTGAAAGACGAGACTTGAATGGCCTCATTGTTTCATTTCAAATCCATTGTCATCATCCAAACACTGACAGTGAGATTCTCTCGGCTTGATTTGTGGGAATTCATGTGCCTTCTCTCCTGCAGGTGGGTACAAATTGCGTGTCCGCGACTGTCCATCGATTGGGGTTCAGCCTTCTCCAAACCGCTGCTGTCTCCCTATGAGGTAAAAATGACCCACTCACTCTTGCCGTCCACTTGTCCGGCTTTAAACGCAGACACAGGTCGTGCGGCAACGCTGTTGAATGCCAAATTGTGCCATTTTGGCACAGAGGTTGTTATGGGTGGCTAAAGTGTTTTTTTAAATGGCGCTGAATTTGTTCAGTGGAAGCCTAGCGGCAACATGATGGCGGGCGGGCGAGCAGCCCCACCTGCAGGCTGCCGGATGGCACAGCCACCGCCCCTCCTTGCTGTCAATCAGAGAGCAAGTCCTCAACAAGATCCAGTTCAAAACCAGCTGCTGCTGATGTAGCAGACAAACAAGCCCCCCCCACACCCCCGGTCCCCCAATATAAATAAATAAATAATTAGAATACGGTGGATTGTGATGACTTTCGCTTCTGTGGCTGCGGTTTGGGAATGTGAGCTATGAATTCATTCAGACATCCTTGTGAAATGTCTCTAACGGGACTCGTGGCCTTGAATAGGAAAAGCCTCTTTTTGTGTGGGAGCCTACTTTGCTCTCCTTTGCAGCCACTTTTTTTTCTTAACATCTGCATTCAAATCGATTGAGCTGCATTTGCGTTAGGAAAGTATCCCCACACGGTCTCTCGCCACTGAGTGCTTTTAGGTGTGCTGTGGCATTTAGAAAGAAGATGACAGCGGCGGGAGGGAAAGGAGCCGAGAGGGCGGAGTGTGCCCCGGGAAGGGGGGGCTGCTGGGGCGGGGATACTTATTTTCAGGGCCTCTCATGTTATATTTATAGTCAATAAGACACACTCGGCTCTCTTGTCAGAGTGGGGATTAGCGGCGCAAGCTAGCATGCGCAGAGCGGAGGAGAGGTTGGAGAGGCAATGCGCCAAAATAAGTACAGGGAAGAAGACAGTAGAGCAAAAACAGGAGATGATGAAAAACTCATCCTTTGAGTTTGCTCCCATCACTTGAATTTTTACCGATTTGAGTCTGTTTAGTGGAGTGACCTTGCTATTGTTCTAATGATTCTCAAGCTCCTGCTTTGACATGAAAATGGCACCTGATAGAGAGAAAACCTCCGCCCGAGGCCAAACAAACCTCATTTAGCTCAGCACTTCATTATTCACCTTCATGTTGTCGCTGTCCGATGACAATCGTGTAACTCATATTTCAGGAGCTTTAAGAAAATGTTGGCAGGGGGATATTGTGGAAAAACGGCACAAATTCATCAGCATCTGAAATTCAAATCTTTATTTTCAAAATATGTTGGGCTCAATGTACAGACAGCAGTTCTATAATATTGCAATAAAGCATTGAATAATTAATTCATTAAAAAGAGATTTTTTTGGAACATGATTTAGGCCTTTCAAGGACAGCGGTTACTACAGTGGACAGGTTATCGGATTACATGGTGAATGACGGGATTAATGCTGCAGTCAAAATTAATTGTGCTGCACCTTCTGGTGCGCATGCCTTGGCCACCAAGGGGCAGTATAATACAAGCATTCAGACATTCACCAAGAAAAATAAAGCCGAAAATACAAAGTTATCTTCACGTTAGCTAGCAGCTAGTTTAAAACAAGCGGATCTTAAATTGCGTTGCTGTTATCGCCTCAGAAAAAGTGAACATCGGTCTTGGTAAAGTGGTTTGGAAAATATATGGTGTGGATAAAGAACTATTAAAGTGTACTTCATTTCCCATAATGATGAAATTGGGATGTTTCATTTTTTTCAGACCATGATGTGTTTTTTGGCAAAAGTCACTCACCTCAAGTGATACGGGGTTCGGGGGTAAACAAACAGCAGTCACGGATTTCAGATACAAGTACAGTTGCTTCTAAAACCTTGATTCTCAATGCTAAATATTAACATGTCAACAGTGTTTTGGATTGTGTGCTAGCTTGATGTTTAGCTGATTTTCCTCAGGGTATTCATCGACCGATAGTTGTTTTAAGAACACACAAAGTGTAATACTTTTTGTTGTGTGCTTAGTTTGATAGTAATCTTAACTCGATAGTGGCAAAAAACAGCTTGGTGCCTATTTATTTTTTTATGCTAGTTTCAAATGTTTTCTGCGGAACTGCTGCTTGCTGTCAACCGAAGTGAGTCATTTGCCAAATCCGGAAAGGTAAACTGAATAACAAATGTTAATCACAAATGAAATTTGAATAAATTTTCCTCTTTTATTTCCCAGTCAATAAAATGTAAACAACAAAAAACAAGAAAAAGGGCAACACAACTCCTCCAACAGCTGCTGTGTTGTGTATGCCATGCAGTCGCAGACAGCAAACAGGATGACTCTCACCTGTTCCAAGCTCACTATTTTGACACCTGCCTCGTTTGTAGTGTCAATCTCTCTATTTACCCGCACATACAAACACTTCAAAATTCACTATGTGAGCGAGAAACAGTAAAAATCCCAAACCTCTTCATCCCTCATTGATTTGATTTCCTCTCCCCATCCTTCCCTAAGGCAGCAGTGGCCCTCCAGGAGACGACCTGGAAGGAGGTCTACCCCATGGATTTCTACTCCAATCAGAGCCTGGGGCCGTGGACCCCCAACCACCCGGTCAACCAGCCTGCTCGGCCCCCTCGAGCACAAGCCCAGGTGAGGAAGAGCGCACGCGGGATATCTTCATGTGCGTGTGGCCATACTGACACCTAGCGGCGCTTGTTGCACGAGCTCCATTTCCATAGGCCGCACAAATCTCCTCATTTGTGTAAATAGCTGAGATTCCATCTTGATTTCATGTGATTTATTATTTCAGGTCCGCCCTGCAGCTGCTTTTCTCCAGACAGCCAACAAGCAGTGTATCCAGGCGCAGTGCGCCCCCTGCAGCTGCCAAGGGGAATGACAAAGCAATACTTATGAAGACTAGAATGGGAGAAAGTGGGTATATTTCCACTTAAGCCATCCAACCTGCCAGAATGAATCCCTCACTTCTTACAGCAAATCACATTGTACTCCTCCACACATTCCAACATTTCGAGCACGAGCTTGTGATAAAGGCTGATAAGTACTCGTGCGTGTTCATGAGGCACATTCCCTTGGTGAAGCTGACCGGGGTGTTTTTTTTTTTTTTGGACCGCTATACGTTGCGAAGGTCATGGAGAAATAAAACAATGACTTAGAGTGTCATTGCGACTTTGGTTGGATGCAAACCATTTGACCTTGATTTCAACGCCGTCGTATGCAGCGTGCTTGACACGCAGCTCCCTTGTGGGATCCATACGACGGGTTGGAGCACTTTATTTATTTAATTAACACTGCAAGAGCTCTCTGCCAAATAAATCCATCTTGACAATACTGTCATTTTTGCTTTGATGACAATTTACAACACAATAAATGAAAAAAAATAGATTTCTATTTTGAGTGATTGGCAGCAGGTTTTTTGTTGTTGTTGTTTTGACCAGATATAAGACTGCAGCAAGAATATCCACCAGTCATGACTGCTCTCCGTTCTCATTATTTATTGATGGAGTCTTCTTTCGATAAATAAATAAATATGTAAGAACACAGATGTTGCTGCAGAAAAGCCCCCCCCCCCCCCCACCTACCTAATGGGTGGGGTCTCGGTGTTATTCACCCAAAAATTCCAACATTCTTTCTATCATGATGTCTCCTTGGCAACACATCCATCCTTCTTGTCATGTGTTTCACGATGAGCCAGCCTATGGGCAGATCCACAGCAGCAAAAAAAGAAATAATCGGGGGGGGGGGGCAGGGTTTTTATTTATTTATTGTTGTTGTTGGGTTTTTTTTTTTTTTTTTGCATCTATCAACAAAACTGAAGTGCGGCCCTTTTAATTTTGTCATTTTTAATTTCTATGAAGGGATCAAAAAGAGGATTTGATGAATGTTATGATATTCGCCTTAAATTGTCACATGTAATGTGTATTTTTTTTAACTATTACAATGAAAACGAATTAAAATGATATCAGATGATCTTTGACTCTTTTAAATTGGGTAATAACTCCTGAATAAATCGTCCACTTGACTAATTGTTCAGGGCCTAATTTCAAACACGTCCCAAGTCGTTTACTGTAGAAACATGTCTGTGACATCATTCTGCCAAAACATTTTGAGTAAACAAGAATTATTGTACACTTCTCTCACCCTCTTCCTCATCTTGCTGAAATTACCCGATCTTCCTGCCCCATTTGGTAATGGGCCAATGACAAGTCTGACTTTACTTAACATGTAAGCCGGTGGGTGGCGAGCGGAACAATTTGTGTACTTTAAATCGGGAATTTATTTTCATCTTATTATAATTTATTACGTCAAATGAAGAACACGCTCCAAACTATTGGGAGTTTTTTTTCTATTCCACTCTTAGTTACTGTTACAGCTGTATCGTTTCTTTAAAATAAATGTTGCACTTTTCTAAGATGAAAAGATTTACGGATTTAATGCACTGTCACACGAGTTTTGTTTGGTTTCTTGATATATACACTACTCGCAAAAATGTAGAATTTCTGAATAATGAGTTTGTGCATTAAAACTGCGAATTTAAAAACAAAAATCTTGGTAGTAATCGTCGGCGGTGTATAAGAAAAAATGGTCTTGCTCTAGTCAAGGTACTCGCATCTCAAGGCCCCTCTTTGTTTTCAGAGGTCTGTAAAGGTCAAAATTCAAGGTCACAACAAAGGCGAACAAAGCAAGAAAAAAAATTGTAAAGTCAGTGGACTCATAGTTTTACAGGTTGAGAAATAACCAGGTATTTGAAATTGCATATAGAATTTGTGGTCTCACTGACATTTTTTTCTGAAATCGACTTATCGTGATATCTCATCTTTTATTTCTTCCTGTCTTATGTTTTGCTTGACTGTCCTGGAGCGAGCTAAAATATCAGTCTACTTTCTTATCATGTCACATCCTCGTGTCATTACTTTCATTTTCCTGTGTGTAAAATCATCATCATTTGCTTGAACTAAATTTGTAGAAGGCCTATGTACTCATCTTTAATACCAACTTTTAGTGCCCAGTGACTTTTCACCTGCTCTGTAGACAGTGGGTCAGCTGATTGTTTTTTGATGGCGACTGACCATCACGAAAGGGGTGCTTTTAGATCAAAGTTCACTATTAACAAGGTCAAACACCCAACAACCACACACTGCGTCACCTTGTGTTATGAAAATCCTGATTTAAAACACGGCGTTTACCGCAGTTATGTTAGACTGCATTTCTAACAGTGACCACTAGATATCGCTGTTAGCTTAGTTTATTCTTAAACGACGTGAGTCATCTATCTCTGAGGAGTGGCCTTGTCAGGTGCAGTCATCCTACCCGTTTTTGTTAATTGTTTGCTCTTATTGTTCGTCGTTGGAATACTTATTTGAGTACATGTTTTGGTTCCACTTCGCAGGAGTTGCACGTGATTGAGGAAGTGCGTTCATCACACGCTCCAGCCTCTTTTCATTGATCCACTTGAATACATTGAAAGACACTCACTGTATTGCGTGTGAACCGTCAAGACACTTCGTAGGTGGGTGACAAACTGCACTGAGAGAACATACGTAACAGGGCCAGTAAACAACTTGGAAGCACTTAATGTACTGCATTATAATTATACAAAAGCAGTGAAATAATAAATACCTGACGTGTTCTTTTACTATATCCTCCATTATCAACGGGTGGAACAAAATGTTTACGTGTTCCCTCTACTTCAGTAATTAAATGTGGCACCGCCTCTTTTAAATTGAACTCAGGCCTTTGACTCTCCCTTTTTATCTCTTGTCCACAGAGAGGTAAACATTTTTAAAGCTGGAAAAACTTTTGTTTTCATGTACAAGATCAAATATTTCCATACATTGCTGTGCCATATAATTTGTGTAGGGGCACGCTGTATCAATAGAATTGACGAGGAGGACATTGGTTTGGTTTCTTCTGTTTTCGTCCGGGATGTTGTGTTTGGGGAAGATGAATCGATGCCGCTATGCCCACGGATGTTGTTGTGACAATAATAATGACAATCAGAGTCTGGTGTGAATACAATACAGGTATTTTTCAGACATTTATGACCGTACTTGGCAATGTTGTTTCTGTGAGATTTGCCCTATTCTATTTTTTATTTTTAAATGGGGAATACAGTTTAACAGTGTGGCAATATAATGAAAATATGTAGCTAATCCAGTTATTTTAAATTCGGATAGGTTAACAGCTAAAATTATCATGATTTAATTATCAATGGAATGAATACATTTATTTTACAATGACAACAACTTAAACTGAATTGTTGTATTTCATAATAAAAAGGCATTTAAACTGGTGAAAAAGATGTGTTTGAAAGCTGTAAACTGATGTGTTAAGTACAACTTATGAATGAAAAATGTCTCTCAACGACGTATAGTTATGGTCAAAAGATTCATACACTAAAGCACTTACCATATGCTAAATGCTAACAAGTCAGCACATAAATAGTGTCATGTCTTGAAATAAACATTTTCGGACCTCCCAAAACACTCGATGGTGATTAATACAGATGCGGATGCTAACACCCCCCCCCCCCCACCCCGCAAAAAAAAGAAGTGGTGCGCTGGTTGGCTCATCAATATTCTAGACCTAAGAAATCGGTAACCCACACGCGTCTCCTCTATTGCAAGTCTAGTGTCCATTGTTTTGATGCGATTGGATGGGACTTGAATTAGAGTCTTAAAACGAGTCTCAAGTGGAAAGAAACAACTACTTTTGAGTAGGGGCTCAGGTTGTCCTTGATGCTTGTTGGACCGAGAGACCCCTGCGTCCCTTGTGATCATATTCCAGGAACAAGTGGTGTTATTCTGAAAAAAATATTGCTAATTTAGAACTAGCGTTAATTTCGTCCACTGAGTCATTGTTAAAAAGGCTGAAGAGCGGGGTTGGGGGGGGGGGGTTAACCGACAACACAAAGAGAGCGAGGAGGAAATGTGACTCATTGGTGAGTAATGTACTCTGTTGCTGCTGCTGCCCACTGCAAGTATCGCTGGGGTGCCGTCTCATGCATGAGGATGTCTTGGCTTGCTATGTGACTGGCTAGAGAAAACCTTTTGCGTCAGATCCGTTTTTTGTCTGTACTCTCTGACAATGTTTTCCAACATCAAGGCAAGAAACCTTATTTGGTTCAGTGAGGACTATTCTGAAGAGGAACAATTTAGTGATTTTTATCAATTTGCGGCACGTTTCTAACTCCTAAGCAACATTTCAGGAAGTAAAAGATAATTGTAATATTCATGGAAGTTATCGTCTGATTTCGAAGGTGAACTACAGCACAGAGACTTGCAAGACTATAAAATATGATGTGCTGCGGGTATTAATTTTAAATCCCATACTGTTTAACCTATATGACCTTACTTTGCGTTATTTGAAGGTGTGAAATGAACTTCCGCAGTTACGCAGGTGATTCACAACTATACATCTCCGTGTTTCTGTTGACACTGGTCTAATGGATGCTCTTTTGAACTGTATAGAATCCTGGATGGCAGACAACGTTGTCCAGTTTAACCAGGACATAACTGTAATTTTTGTCTCTCTGTGCTGAGAACCACAAAGAGAAGCTTTCGGACTGTCTTTCAATGTTTCTTCACAGAGAACTCCACTTGATTCACAATAGCACTTGATGGCAAAAAGAGTACAGTATAAGGCTGTGAATTGAATTTAACTCTCCCATATGATTGTTTATTGTCAAATTAAATATAAACATAAAACAAAGAATTTCTATGTTGGTTTTTAAATCAACCACCTCGTTTAGCCTTTCATTCTTCCAGCTTCACGCTAACACTAAATAGCATCTGTTTTGCGGTGCGAGTACCCTTTTAAGCCATGGTGTGAACATGAATGGCGCAGCAAGACATACTGTACTCTACAACAGTACTCACAGTCATGCATTCTTTATCGTCTGCAAAGAACGATTAATATTAGTGCCGTACTGATGAGCTGAAAGGAGTTGTGTTTCATTTGCCTGTCTTCTACTGCCCACAGGTGACCAGTTTAGTCATACTAGAAAGAACAAAACAATGGTCGTTCAATTGATGCGGTGTGACTAAACTTGAATTCTTTTCAACTATTTAAATAGACTGTATATTTACTGTATGTTTTTTAAAATATATAATGCAAGACTATTGTGTGCTGTCCTCATTAAATTACACATACATTTTTTTGTTTGTTTTTGTTGTTCACTATGCTGTCAATTCCTTTCCAGATGTCCGATGAAAGCCGAAAGTTTCATTCGGAGCTAATGGAGTGTCTGGCGAGTTTCTGCAATGCTGCAGGTGCTTCTTTCCACAGATCAGAGACTTGAGCGTGATGGCTGGCCATGCTTACGGTCATGTCACAGGGTTCGGCTCCACCCCGAGGCCTTGTAGATGATGAGTGGATGGATGCGCGTCACACAGCAACCTTCTTCAGATGATTCAGCCGCAACCAATTAAGGTCAGTTTGTGTAAATTATGATTCACGAGGGCAACAAGTTTATTGCCCAGCCAAGAAGTTCCTCACACAATCAAATACATTGAATCTGGACCGGCTTAATAAGGTAATTGCTAAATTACAGGTTACTTTGCAAGGCAAGCACAGTGAATGACGCTGAATCACTCTTTCAGAATGGCTCCTCCATTATCGTTTGGATACTGGTTTCATAACATGTCCTAGCACAGCAAAAGTAGACTTTGAGTGTAAATGTCCAAAACACATTGGAGACATGCTGTAAACATATTGAACATGAGGCGCAAAAGCTCTGCAGTATGATAGATGAAAATATTGTAAAACCTGCTTCCTGATACATCTCCAAGCAGGAAGCAGATTCACGATTTTGCTTCACTTTGCCACATCTTCTATGTGTCTGCGTCGTCTTCGCATATCTCATATAAATGTTGTCTATGATGATGCTTGCGGTTGTCGCACAAGGCGCCATGTATTTCATGTGGCCCCCTTAAGATTGGGCTCTGGTGACGGGTCCGATTCTGCAGTTAGCCGCTCTCTCACAGCGTCATGCCGGATGCTTTATTTATTTATTTTGAGGAGGCGCTGACGGAGCGCTAGCTGGGTCGCGGACGGAGGGTGGACCGGCAAAATGGGGTACAGTGCCCATCTGTGAATAATTAAAAAAAATCATAAGAATATTTTTTTTAAAAGCGTACCTAATAGTTAACCACCGCATTTTGTTTGTAATTGCACTATATTATGCCCAAATGAGCTATTGTTTTCTGTGCCATACTGTCCAGACACATCCTACAAATGTTCACAAGTGGACAACTGTGAACAACATTTTTGGAGGGCGTTGCAACTGTACTGACCTTTTAGCATATTGAGTATTATTATTATGTTATGCCATATCACTGACATGGTTTAAAATGCTGCCACTAGTCCCATTTTCTTACATAATTGAAAAAAAAATTCCAAAACAAAATAGCTACATTTTGATCCAATTTTTTCAACACATATTGCTGTCGTACTTTTTGTACAAGGCCTTAACGATTGTGATGGGCTTCAAGAGGAACATATAAATAATCAATAAACGTGTGTTTTTGTTGCTGGTGCTCAATTTGATTGCCAGCCTAGCTGCCATCATCATCATCATCAGTCCATAATTAAGCGGCATGGGATTTACTGCTGAAAGGCCAACAATAAAGGAAACAATGTGCATAAATCTTTTTATTTCATTTTGAAAGAAGACAATATCACAGATAGCCAGTAGAACCACTCAGGTAGTCAAACGAGAGCTTATTTTTTTGGGCTTGCCCTATTAATGAGCTGATTTTAAATGCCAATATAATATGACTTGGTCATAAAACAAAATCTGCTGTTGAATCGGTATGAGCAGGGAGTCGAGAGGACATTCAGAGCTGACAGAATCTTTTTGAATTGCGTCGTTCTCCACCCTCTCAGATGCCCATTTAGATGCTAATAAGTGTTGATAGTCATGCGTGGCTCTTAATTGACCTCTCTCTTCATGAGAAAGGTATCGGCTTTGGATTTTCCAGTCATCACTGCGTGACAAAGAAAATAATAAAGTTGAAGAAATGTGATTTAATGTTAAAGGGCATCATGCACAAATCGTGATTTGCCAGTCGTTTCACTCATTACGTTGCTGATGTATTGCATACATTTGTGGCCTAAAGCTAAATTCATCAGTTGATGTATTTTTGTTTGTGTTCCTCTGTGTTGGAAAGTTCAAAAAACACTCAAGGACAAAAAGTCTTAAATGCATTTTCTGGCTGTAATTCATATCATTGTTGTTGACAAAAAAAAATGTTTTTTTTCTTAAATTTTTTAAAATCACACTGCAGCACAGAAAAATCATTTAGAAACGTTTACTGAAATCCATGATTAAAAAAAAAAGTGTAGTCACATTTTTTGACCAGTGTAATTGGTTCATCAATTGGCATCTTTGACTGCCAAAAATTGGAGTTGGCATCAGCCTAAATTTTTTTTTATTTCATTTCAGTTTGGCCCTGTTATTTACAATAACAAAACATGTATTTTGTGTGAACATACACTGCTATTCCCCTTCAACAAACATTCACACAACTGCACCACAAATCATTTTAGAAGAGGAAGTATAACTGCACCTCACTTTTCCGTGCCACCTTGTTTTTTTTTTTGCCCCCTAGCGACCATGGCTGTAGACTGTTACCGCTGGTGACATTGCTACAGTAACAATCTAATGCCACGGTCGCCATGGAGACAGAGGAGAGATGCGAGGTGCGGGAGCGCGCCATTGGTCGCTCTGGCGGCTGACGTGGCGCCGGTGGTGACGAGGAAAAAATAAATAAAAAAGACGTCCTCCTTCTCCCCGCTGAGCTCTCGCCAGGCGTCAGTAGCCATGACTGTAGACTGTTACTGTACTGGGGAGGGCTTTTAGCAGTAAGCAGTCTAGAGCCAAGGTGTTGATGCACTGACCACAATGCAAGAAGGGGTGACAGTTGACTGCAGGGTGTGTGTGAGAGAAAGAGAGAGAGGACCGTGATGAGAACTTGACTCGCGGCTAACTCGGCTTGTAAGCAACCGCCAAGTAGCCAGCCTGACAACAACAACAAGCACGGCACAGTGTGTATTTTTAGTTTCATTTTGTTTTTACATATGATTGATTTAGATGCCAATAACCCATGAGTCACACACAGGATGTGGACGTCCGGGAGCGGCATGGCTTTGGCGGCTTATGCAAGCTCAACTGACGTCAGTGCTCCCGACTGATGTGTTTTTGTCGACAGGCCCTTACTCCTCTTCCTTATCTTCCTCCTCTCTAGGACGTGTGGAGTGAGCAACAACCGCAAGCCGTAATATAGTTGTCAAGCCTTGTTGTTGTTGTTTGTCAGAATGGGCAAATTGATAGAAATAACAGAGGTTGGGTCGCTGTCCATGGTCCAAGAAAAAAGTCTATTTGCTCGATTTAAAGTAAGTGTAAATGACTTCCCATTTGGGATGGGTTGCACCTGAGACTCTGGGTGGATGCGATCCTAGCTTCATCCGACCAAAAGTTACGCCTAATGGATTATAGAGTACTTGTTTAGGTCTTTAGATTTTGACAGATGAATAATGAATTATATGTGGGTGTTTCGACATTGATAGATTGGTGAGCGTATTTTGGGTGACTAGATGGTTGGTGGACGGACAGATGGATGAGTGTGTTTTGTTTGACGGATGGAAGGCTGCAATAGGAATGTGTTGTTATACAGATGATGATTGACTCAACGGATTGACACGTGTGTGTGTGTGTGTGAGAGAGAGAGAGAGTAAGTGAATATATGGATATGCTGTATATATGTATAATAAGCGTTGTCATAACGGGTGCAGCTGTAACAAAACACTTTGCAGAATATTTAACATACAATAATGCAACAAAAGATATATGTAGATGTAGGTATAGATGGGAAGATAGATGGGTAGACAGAAAGACAGAAATATAGATATGGTCCATGTTTAAAAAACACTGGTTGGCAAGATCCCTTCCCATTTTTGGGGGGCATGTGCTCACCACGCATACCACAATCTGAATTACAGTCCCAGCCGTTTTCTTCACCTCCCAAAGTCTGCACTACTTTTGCAAAAACCAAAAGCTCCCCCAATTCATTCCAATATGGTTGGAAAAGTTAGTGAGGGGTACTGTGATTGTTGCACTGTTTTGTTTTTTAATCTGATGAGGAACCTTGTATTGAGCAATGCGATATGATGTCAAGCTTTATGTTGAGCTGTATGTTGTCCAGTTTGTCGTCTATGAACTTGTTAAGTTGAAGGATTTGTTGTTGTTTTTTTTGAAGGCTGAATGGGCGGACAGTTTGATGGCTGACCAGTGACTTATTTTTAAACGTGGAGGACGGATGACTGTACTCCGACAGTCGGTACTGTAACCGAGTGAGAGAGATGGTGGAGGCGGGGTGAGTTAAATTTTGTGGAGCGATTCTTTTTCAGCACCACGGATAGTGCTTCTCGGTCATCCTCACGTCTTCCATCCATTCTCGCTGTGCACGCTCTGCGCTCTGTGGGTCTCCCCCGCCGTGTTCATTCGCATTCTGCTCAGTTGCACTCTTCCCCAGGAGTTACCTTGGGGATTTTACATCACCAACCAACCCCGCCCCAACCCCTTCCTCCCCTTGGTGCTCCCGCCGCAGGGAGCCCGTCAGCGTGGACGTCAGCCGTGCGACGTGCGGTGCACTGTCTCTTTAAGGGCCGCTGCCGCCGCCTGATTGGCTGGCGCTTGCATGTGCGCAGGAGTGACGCAAGCTTGACTTCGTCGCAAACGCGTCACGATGTCATTTCACACCGCCCAACCACGCACACACTTTTCCAAAGATGGGGGAAAAAAAAGAAAAACGGGTGAGAGGATACGAAAACAGGGAAGGAAGATCTCTCTCTCTCTCTCTCTCTCTCTCTCGCTCTCTCTCTCTCTCTCTATACACACATAAATACATGCACACACATATAGATGATTGAAAACTGACCAGGGTCACGCGGAAAAACATATATATATTTAATATATAATATATATATCACACCCATAGCAATAAGGTGTGTGTGTATATATATATATATATATATATATATATATATATATATATATAATACACACACACACACTTTATTGCTATGCCACTGCTGAGTTTGAGAGTAATGAGCTATAAATCGTACTACCTTGTACGCATGTACGCGCGTTCACACGCACACGGTTGTGACGGCCCATGTGCGCCAAAGTGACTCACACTGCAGTAACTTTCAGCCCCCCTACGCTACCGTAAAGCTCCTTTATGATGCGCACGCAAAATAAAATAGTACAGGGCTTGGGGGGCGCTTTGTGTCATTACAAAATATATCGACGTAATTTTATTGCTGGTATTTTTCACCACTCACTTCGCCCCCCCCCCCCCATTTTAAATGAAAATGTGGTTGAATCCGGGGTACCATGCAGAGACTTACCTTTTGATGTCTAAAAGCGGCGCTTGCTTCCAAAATGAGAATACAGAAGAGGTGTTGCTGACTGTTCACCGTCGCGCTTCCGTTCTTTCGCTGCCTGCGTGTGTCATCCGGCTGTCCCGCGGCTGAGCTCTTGTAGTACTAGTGATGGGAGAGGGGAGGGGAGGGGTGTGGGGTGGGTTGGCTGCTTGGGGGGGAGGGGGGGCGTTCATTCATTCAGAAGCATCACCTCCGCGAACGACCTACGTGGTCTCCTACGTCATCGAGGAAACTGGTAGAGGGAGGAGGTAGGGTGAATGGGGGCATTTGAAGGAGGTGGTGGGGAGGGTGTATTTTATCCCGAGAGGGTGCTGTGCTCACGCACACAATTCTAACTAAAACTATTTTTATCCAATCACCTCGCCGGTTCTCAGCATTGGGTGCACCTGCTTCTGGGAGCCAGTTAGCTTTCATCAATTGTTTTTTGGGTTTGTTTGTTTGTTTTAACAGCTTTCATGTCATGAAACGTTTTAAATATAATAATTAGTTGCCAACAACATTGCCAAATTAGTAAAGTAAAGTAGATTGCGGTGGTTTTATTTTTATTGTGGTGCATCATTTTTTTCATTGATATATTATAAATGTTATGTTCCAGTTTATTGTGTGTGTGTGTAATGCCTGTGTGTGTGGGGGGGTGTATATATATATATCTATATCATATATATATATATATATATATATATATATATATATATATATATATATATATATATATATATATGTTGCATGTATTACACAGTTTTAATTTATTATTTAGATAAATGGTGTAATTCAATAATTTGCTAAATCTGTTTTTATATCAGTAGCTTTACATATCCTTGTACTGTTTATGTATTATACATCTTATACTTTATACATGTCACCGTACGGCATGTACGTTTGTGGATTATTCATGTTCATGCAGATATGAAAATAGTTTGTTACAACTGCAGCTGTTGTGAAAGGATGCTTCTTACTCTAAACTGCAGCTGCTGTAATAGACATGATTCTAGCTCTTTGACGGTGTCAATCAAAAGTGAAGATTATTAATTCGGCATTATTAATTTGGCATCTGCACAAACGTTGTCACACAAATTGCAGTGAATTTCCAAAGAACGTGAAATAATCCAGAATAATTCTACAAACAAAACAAGACACTTTGGATTCATTTGTGTTGAGAGTTTCATATTTGGTGGTGTTTAAAATCTAATATACTTCATATCATCATTAGGTTATCACACATGGGTCAGTAAAATGTGCTTTTTTTTTTCAATGAATACATCGTTGTGATTGAGCTGTGAGTCATGCATTGAAATGTGCTTGAGCAGATTTCATTTGTTTATGATCGCATGGACGGATGCTTCAGCGTTTCTGGACAGGGAATAATAACAGTTTATAATAAGCAGGGGTGACACCCACATTTTTATACGCGACTTCAGTCGAAGCCAAGCTGGAAATACACACGCCTTCACAACCGCATCACGATCAAATATGGGAGATGATAATTAAACCTACATTTCAATTGGTTGTGCAATCCATTACATTTCGGCAGCACGCCGTCAGAAATGTGTCCTTTGGGGGAAATAGAAGCACATCTTAACACCCACAAAAGGCGACCTTTCATTTTTTTTCTGTTTTAGCTTCCATTTTTGTCTTTGACGCACTCAAACATCATTATTGCCTCACACACACTTTTCTCTTCTTTCTCTCGCCACACTTTCACTTTCCCCACTATTCATTTTCCAGCATCCCCTCCACCACCCTACTATTAGATACACCTGCACAATCTAATGACATCCTGCATTAAATTAGATTATTTTTGTACTGTATTCGGATTATAGAATATATTTTTCACAATGTGTTGTATCACAAAAGGAATACAGTAATAGTTAATTTTTTCCTTGTTATGTTTCATAAATCAATGAATCATTTGTTGAATGAGATAAATAATGAGCTGAGATGAATGAGATAAACAAATACAAGAGGAAGAAATACATTTTTAATTAACCAATGCTAAAGGGGGAAATTGGCTCCATTACTTCAACAAATATTGCAAGACTTGTGACGGCCCAGATTAAAAAAAAAAAAACATGATGTGAGCCATGAGGCACGCTTCTATCTATGCTTCCCAAAATTGAAAAATTATCATTTTCAATGTCTAGAGGAAAGCATTATTGGAAATGTAATGAACAATCACATACAGCATGCACACAGGAAAATAAGAATTGGTGTTAAAAAAATGTTTCTTACATGTCATTAATGTCGTCTCCTCAGAGTTCGTGTTCCTTTGATGGCCGGTTCTGTGTCAGGGAACATAAAGGCAAGTCGCAGGAGTATTTAAAAAAAAAAAAGGGGACGCGTCACTGATGATTCACCTGGAGCGCCAGCAAGGCGAGCGACAAGGTAAGATTCACAGTGTGGAGGAGTTGGACTGAACAAGAGTGGCTAAACGTCTCAATTCATCACATGGTGAATGTCAAGGATGGGGAGGGAGTGATGGGTGTGTGGGGGGCGGGGGGGGGGGGGTATTTGGGTACACTTGCGCATTTGATAACACTTGGCAGCCAATGTGTGAGTATCAAAAATGGTGCTGTTGCATAACGAACGTAGGACTAAGTGTTCATTAAAAAAAAAAGCCAGAACTATGTTTAATGTCATTGGAACATACAGTCTGAACATTAACACTGCACTTAATTAAATACAGGAAAAATGGGGGTGGGGGGTAGTTAAAGACTAAATTAAATGTTATTTGGATAAAAGTTCGATCTTCAGTTGGTTTACCGATTACAAAAAAAAGTTTAAAAGCAGCCCCGCCCCCCAAAAAAGTTTTTCAAAGATTTCCAGTGACTGCAATAGCTATGCTCGTTTCGCCAGCGTGTCCGTGTCATTCCCTGGTATATGTCAGGAAAAGCTAATGCAGAAAAAGTGATTTGGTTTGGCTAAATGAGTCATTTTCCTACGTTGATATTTAGCTTGACTGTAAACATCAAGTGGGTGTGGCATGGCGATCAACAACTTGAGGCAGTTTGGTGGGCCAAGACATATTTCTCATGTAAAATACGTGCCTTGGCTCATGAAAGGATGCGAAACGCTATGTTTGTGGTTCGCGATTATCTGCTCTGGATTGTTCTTGGCCTGCGCCAATTCTGATATTTGGCAGGATCAAATTCCGAAAATCGAATGACCTGCCGAATAATGAAAGAACTGCGATTGGCTGGCAACTGGTTCAGGGTGTGTCCCCCCCTACTGCCCTGGAGCCTATTCCACGGCTGGGATAGGCTCCAGCACCCCCCCCCCCCTCCCTCGTGCCTTGTGAGGAGAAAGCGGTTCAGAAAATGGATGGATAATGATAGAAATTATACAATGAATCAAATCACTTTTTTTTGGTTGCCTTAACACTACCAACAATAAAGATATGAATTACATGCAGAATATTACACATTAACCTGTTTTTCCTCATCCGATTTTTTTTTTTGGGGGGGGTGGGGGGTGAATATCTTGTTTTGTGATGTGTTTAAGAAACAAATCAGTCGCTAATGTTGGCCGATCAAATCAGCCAGCCAATGAATCAGTCTGCCCCTGCTTACGATCCGGTTTTTGGCTTTCGATCTTTTTAACATATTCCCTTTGTGACGCATCACTTTCATAGGTTTTAATCAATATTTTAATGAGCGCTTCCGGCAGCTCACATGGGAAACTGCGACGCTACACTGCTGTCAAATATTTCTATGAGCTTTAACTACTCATGAAATCGTCTGGCATAATTCCTCTCGTGGACCCTCCCCTTCAGGAAAAAAAAATGTTATAAGCAGTACCTGCTTATAACATTTTTAGAGGGTAATGAGGCCAACATGAGAAGTTGAACCATGTGATGAATGAAATGTCGTGCTGGTCAGTTCTATCTGTATTTTAGAAAGTGAAACAATAATAAAATACCATGTGTCGAGAGTAACAAGTTCTTGGAAATGGCATTAAAAAAACATATGTTGCATTCCACCATCCCTCTCCTCACAATGTTTTCATGAATAAATATCATTTCTTTTTTTTCACCCTCAGGCGTGATTTCTGAATATCACCACCAAACACACGCACCCTCCCATAGACATCTTGTGCAGTGAAGAAAAGACGCAGCGGTACAGACATCTGCCATCTTCTGGAATGTTTGTTTTATTCACTTGAGGACTCGCATTACTCTCCCATTTTCAGAGGGAGTCAGCATTGGCACACATCGCTTATCAGTATTCCGCTTCATCACTCGTCCTTCCTCACGGCTCATGTCTCTCCGCTTCACCGTCACACAAACCGACACGGAGCAGGATTCCTGCGTCTGCGGCAATGTCGCCTCATAGTGTACCCGCTCAGCATTGGAGCTGACCCTCAACAGCCACAATATGTTGTTGTTGATCCAACAACGCGTCGTGTAAAAACACGAGAACATACTTTCCCCTTTTCAGATTAAAGATTAATCATCCACTTATTCAAGTCAGGAAGAGAAAAACCTGAAATATACATGCAACATACAAAATGTGCTCGGACAATCAACAGTATGTCAGAGTGAACTCAACATCACTATGGATCCAACCGGCAAACAGTTTCATCCGGTTTGAGTGCTTGAGTCACACCACCTTTTCTCTTCTCTCCACAGAGCTTGTGAAGCGGCGTCGGCATCGAGACGGCGTGTTGAGCACAGGTTGGATGCAGGTAGAATACTCAAGTCCACTCAAGTCTGACTCATGAGGAGGAAGATGCATCAGATGCATTTGGACAATGTCGTCACTCTCATCACGACCCAAACTAAATGGCCACTGTGCTAGCCATCGTTGGCTGTCAATGATGTGTGTGTGTGTGTGTGTGTGTGTGTGTGTGATGGGAGGTGTTGAACTAAGTAACTTGTCAGCGAAGAGGAAGTGTGTGTTTTCCGAGGTGAGAATGAGCCCCCTCCCCCAAAAATAATTGTTGTTTTGCACAAAAACCCAACAAATTGGGTCATTTGGTGATACATTCATTTGAACCAACTCTTTGCCAAATGATTTCACCCACTGCTTTGCAATTATTTTCTTTTTCGCTCCCCCCCCACAGGAAGAAGCAAACATATAATGCCCCCCTTGTCGCGTAGCAAGGTGGTGGTGGACCCCAAAAAGCAGGCAGGAGGGAGGAGCGGGGTGTATTTGAAGAATTGTATTTAAAACAAGGAAAACTAAATCCAAAACACACAAAGTCCAAAGTATCAAACAAAAACCACGACTAAATCTAAAACATAATGAACTAAACATGAGAGAAAACAAGAGCAAACAAACAGCAACACACATGACAGTAGCGAGAAACAACAATGACCCGCCCCCGAGCGTTCGGGCAGGAGTCCTTTTATACAACTAATGACCAAATGACCAACAGGTGTGCAGCTGCCAGGGGAGCCCTACAGTGCCACCTGTTGGTCCATAAACCGAATCATGACACCCCTAAACTCTCCACCACAACGATTTGTCTATAAAATTGTGATGTGTAAAACATTGTATCCTTATTGATGTTAAAGAAAACAAAAAAGATCTCGAGGAAGAAATATAGATCACCTTACAAAAAATGGTTTTAAATGTCTCTCCACATCTCTTGTTATCCCTATTAACTATTTTTCATTGTGTCTTAAGGGTGCGTTCACCGCTCTGTCTGTGTGTGTGTGTGTGTGTGTGCGTGTGTGTGTGTGTGTGTGTGTGTGTGTGTGTGTGTGTGTGGGTGGGTGGGTGGTTGCGTGCGTGTGTGTGTGTGCATGCGCGCGCGAGTGTGTTAGAGTGAGTGCTCCCACTTTGACCATGAGATCGCCACTACACACTGTAGTAAGTTTGCAATTACACTGTTCGAGTGAGACCCCCGCCCTCATAAAAAAACAAAAAACAGTCCATGTTCCCTGGATTGACATGCACCCCCTTGGCCATCACAGCACCCCCACCCTTGCCAGGTGTTGGGTGCCCAAACCATTGGCTTCAATAAATTACCCAAATAGGATTTTCCCCTGTAAATTGGGTCAAATAATTCCCCCTAGCATGTTTTTTTTTTGTGTGGGTTATTCATTTTGACTCAATTTTTTTAATGTTATATTTGAGAACCCAAAACACTGGGTCAGTCCCTTTTTTAAACCCTGTTGAATCAACATTCTCAACCCAGTGCACTGGGCACCCACCCAGATCTCTTTTTTGGAACCAGTGTATGTGTAAAGTGTAAAGTTTAAAGTGTATGTGACTCTTTTTTTTTGCATCAATTAGGGACATGATGGTGATATTAAGAGGTGGATTAGGTAAAACTAAATACCCACTGAAGGCCCAGGTCTCAAACCCATCGCCCACCGCTGGACCACATGGATGTCCAGAATGAGCAAATCCTTTCCACCCTGATGACTCGATTTTCAAGCAACTTTTGAGGTACATCTTCATCATATTAATAGCCATAATTCCAAAGTCTCCAGATGTTCTGTATGATATTTTTTTTCTTCGTTTTTAATCAGAGACTCGCCTCACACTCTCGTGAGCCCTCCGGTGGAAGCATGTCTTGAATGTGGATGAGCACCCCCTGCTGGTTACAAACGAAGACTGCGGTAATAATAACCAAGTGAAATGGAGTCCCATAGAAAAGGCATGAGATGGAGCCGAGCAACAAATGTAACACATTTGCATACTGCATGTGGTCAAGAGAGGGGGGGTCCAAAGGTAAAATCTATCCACCCCCTTATCCACCCCCTCATCCCTCCCACCCTCCATCCTTACATCCATCCCTGAGCTGTCCACACACAAATGCACATGACTCATCCAGATGAGTCACCCCAAACCCCCACTCCCCTCCCCTCACCTCCTCTCCTCTCCCCCACGCACGCACACATCTTTGTGTCATCTCCAGCTGGATAACCTTGACAGAGGAACACATGCAGAAAGGCGTGCGTGTGTGTGTGTGAAAAGGCCAAGTCGAGGATCTGCTTCATGCCTCCTACTTCCTTATCTTCTATGTTTTCACCCAAAGAAGGAATTCGGCCAACAGGATTATACTTGTCCTCAAATATCATATCAACATTTGCCACAAAGTCGTTATTGTCAATGTTAATTCAACATTTACTTTTTTTTGTTCGTCAGCTAACTTTCACGGGTAACTACTGTCATATAATTTGATGAGTCACAAATAAGGGAGCATTTAAAATAAGCATGAAGTATTTGATTTTCAAAGTAAAAACATTTTTGTCATTCATCATCATCATATCTTGTCGCGCCAGTACTGGATCCATTGCTTGGCAGCATCACTAGTGTCTAAGAGGTCTTGATCTGTGCAGGTGGGCCCCAGTTCACAGTCCCGAAGAATGTGCTCCATTGTTTGTATTGGGTGGCCACACGGACATTCACTGCTGAGTGAGAGTCCCCATTTATAGGTGTTGTTCCGAGTCTTGCCTACTCTGGTTCTAGCTCTATTTAATGTCACCCAGTTCCTTCTTGAGAGGGCTGTTCCACTTGGAAGATGTTCGTTTGGGCTTTGGATTGCACCATTTAGTGCAGAGCTGTCCCATTCTCTCCATTTTTCGAGCCTGTGGTTTGTTGATTGCTCAGGATCTAAACTATGGACAGTCATAAAGCTCTTTCTGGACTTCAGTCTTCTTATTGATTCACTATGACCATAGAGGGGGTGTCTTGTGTCATTTTCTTGATTATGCTTTTGTGCCCTTGCATGAATGTCTCTACGTATGTGTGGTGGTGCGATGCCCGCCAATCTGTAGAGTGCTGGCAGTGGTGTTGGTTTTAGTGTGCCAGTAATTATTCGGCATGTGTTGTTCAGCTCAGGATCTATTTTGTGAGCATGGCATGATCTTGCCCATGCTGCTGAGCAATATTCAGCAGTAGAGTAGCATAGTGCTAGAGCTGTTGTTCTCAGAGTTTTAGGATCTGTTCCCCAGTTAGAGTTAGCAAGTTTAGCTAATAGGTTGTTTCTTGTGGCAACTTTTGACTTGAGTTTCCTTTTTGTCATTTAAAATTGTTCAGGGTCGCCCGTTTTTGTCAAGTTGTCGTCGTGAACGCTGAAAAACTGCGAAAGTCAAAAGTGGTTAGTGTGTTCGCAACTCTAATCGAAGTGCATAAATCGACTGTCTTTCAGATGAATTTGTGGCTACCAATCGTACCCTCATCCATAAGACAAAAATAGATCAATAGTAAGTCGGATATTGTTGTAGTATACATTCGTTTATTGCCTGTGTTTGCTATAAACAATAAAAAGGCATATTATGGAAGCTATCATAAAATTATGTGATAAATATATATATAATACATTAGTCTTTTTGTTGTTGTTCTTGTAAAACAGTATCTGCTTTTAAAAATACATGTGTGACAAAGTAGTCAATTTTAGTTAGAAAAAGTATTGGTTTATACTGCACCAAATAGAGTATTGATTATAAATTAGAGAGACATGAAAATTGTTTTTTTCTTCAGCATGTAATGTGACTCATTCACCGTTAGATGTCAGTGTCGCTCTTCCCAATTGTGCTGTGTGTTACGTTGTCTTGGCTCCACGGGATGCCGTCACAGGAAGTACAAGTGGGTCAGCGTCTTCCAGTCCAAACAAAAGCGTGTGTTCGCGTGCGCGTGTGTGTGTGTGTGTGTGTGCACTATGAGTTAGCGTTGAACCAATTTTTTTTCTTGGAAAAGCATGGATGTTGAACACTTTTGCTGGACTGAGGGTATTGAACCATTTTCTTGGGAAAAATTAGGAAATGCGGGTGTTGAGCCATTTGATGAGAACAGTGTGGGTATTGAACCCTTTTGGTGGGAAAAGTATGGGTATTCAACTGTTGTGCCAGGAAAATGTGGGTGTTAAACCTTATTTTGAACCAACATGTGGGTGTTCAACCTTTTTTTATCTCTGAAAAGCATGGGTGTGGAATGCCTTTTCCAAGGAAAGTGTGGGTATTGTCCACTTTTGGTGGGAAAAGTATGGGTATTGAACTGTTGTGCCAGGAAAATGTGGGTGTTAAACCTTATTTTTCTCTGAAAAGCATGGGCGTTGAACCCTTTTGCCAAGAAAATGTGGGTGTTAAACCATTTTTTAATCTCTGAAAAACATGGGTGTCTAATGCCTTTGCCAGGAAAAGTGTGAGTAGCATCATTCCCCTTTTGGCCTCACAGCCACTGTCAAGCATTTCTCATTCACACCGGCTGAATGTTTCGCAAGTGCAGTGTGACATATTCCTGCATAATGCAAAAATAACAACTACAACAACAAATAAGAAAGGGCCAGCATGTATATTTGATAGCCCTTCAGATTGCAGGTGTGCTGCCAGCAGCATGACTATCTTGTGAACGTTTCCACAAAACATTCCTGCAGTGAGTGAGTGAGTGAGCGAGTGAATGAGTGCGCCCGGGTCACGGCGCCAGGGCCTCATCCGGAGTGATTTAGAGGCAGCGCGTCGACCGCCGCGCCGCACACGCGCCTGTGTAATCTCGCTCTGGTCAACCTCTCCCCATGATGTGCCAACACACACTCAAAAGCCGCCCATTGGTGTCCTTTTCAATTTGGCGGCGGTGTGCTCCACAAGGAGACGCGCGCAGAGGGGGGCCACGAGGGGAGGGGGCACTTGGTGCATTTGCGGG